>NW_027494769.1:0-281500 GCF_021521415.1 Bidens hawaiensis
CAGTTTCCGATCGGCTCCTCCCTCCTTAGGGTTTTATTTTTTTTTCTTTAATTAATATAATAATGCATGATAGGCTTCTAATTTGTGAGCTTGGGTCGGCCTTGACTTGTAGTATTAAAACTTGACCAAATAAGCCCCTAAAGTCTTCAAACTTTACTCTTTTTTCCATCAACTTTCATAACCTACAAGTAATCAATCATCTTTCTAAAATCAAGCATAAACAAGCCAAAACTCTTAATAATTAAACTAAAAGCAATTAAATCATGATAAAATGATAAGGAAAGTAAGTGTGTTTTACAACACATCAACCTCCGACCTGAATTTTTAGTGGTCCTTGATGTTCTTAGAATGGCTTCTTGACCACAAAAACAATAAACCTGAGATCGATTGCTTCTGTTACTAGATGTTCTGGTCCGCGATGAGATTTCTTCCATGAAGATCTATTGCTTCTACAAGTGGTTTTTTTAAGTGTTTATGGGGTGAAAAAGGAGTTTTTAATGAAAACAAAACTATATATATATATATATATATATATATATATATATATATAGGTGTATGTTAAAATAAAAAATATAGTTTTCTAGGAAGAGTAAGAATAGATCTAAACCATTGGATTTAAGATCTAGTGGTTGTAATTGAAGGTTGATAAGGAGAAAAGAGAGACATACCTTAAAATATCTCTCTTTTAGAACCTTGCTCGATAAAAGCACATGTTGCAAACCTTGCTCGGAAAAGTATATTCACAAAGCTTGCTTGGATAGTTTTCAAGTGGTCCAACACACACACACACACACACACACACACACACACACACACACACACACATATATATATAACTGATTTTGTACATAAGCGTGTTACTAGCGTATTAGAATACTTATATATGTTTTTGTACATAAGCGTGTTACAAGCGTAATAGACTCGTTTGAACAATTATATAAAATATTTTAACCTAATCGTTTACAAAGTGTTGTATACGATTTAGATAAGCGTATCAAAAGCGTTTTTAACAAAGTTTTTTTTGTTTTTTAACGATTTGTTTTAAGATACTTCATAATTACCATTCAGTAAAAGTTTTCATACACAAAGCACCATTACAATACATCCCTGAAAAAAAAAAGAATAGAGAAACAAACTTCACCAGTACTCTGTGTTTTTCAAGATACATCCTTGCTTTCACCATGTTCTTCACGATTTTGTCACAAGAATACATTTTTATTATATTTTTGAAAATGCTAGTATGATTGAATATCAAAATAGATTTTACAAGAAACTATAAAAATAAAACATTTAAAAACTAACCGACCAACATTCAAAACAATAAACTAAAAAAATGTATCAATACAACCATTCAAAACATTTAAAAACTAACCAACCATAAAAATAGCTCCCAAAGTCACCAAATCACAAATGTTCCAAAAGTCACCAAACACAACGCGCATTCTTGCACTAATCAACTTTTGAAACTAACAAAGTACCTTCATTGAAGTCATATTCAAATATGCACTTATCAAAAATCTGTAATTTATTTGCCACCCTTGAAATAATTCCATTTTCGTAAATAATATCTGAAGGTCAGAATCAACACTTCACCATGAAGTTTCATTTTTTTACGACATTCGAGATTGACCAAAGTGATTAGCATTCCATCATAGGCATCAATCTTGGTAGCAATGTGACATAGAAGACGCTATAAAAAGCAAATTTCAAATATATTATAAAGTAAGATGATATTGTTAAAATTTAAACAAATATACTTGTAAATAAAAAGAAATTTAAAAATAAATTTACCAATTTCTTGTTGACGTTCATATGGAAGACGATTTTAGAGTCATCATTTTTCTCATCGAGATGAATTGGGTTTTGGGAACTACCTTGATTTCTTAATTCATATTTGAGAAACAACTGATTTGGACCAGGAAGGATAAATTCTATGTCATCTTCATGAAAGACATTATATGAAATGTAATATCTCATATGATTTCAAACACAACAAACGAACCACCTTTCAAGTTGGTTTATTTAAAAACCTCAATCCATCCGTCCTCTTGTAAGGCCCCGTTACTGGTGCCCTACGTTGGACGTTGGATTTACTCATTAACATAGTTCTAAATATCAGAGTTAATAAAAACTTTACGCGGAATATAAAAACTTCAAACCAATGTATTACATAACCATCAATTCTTGTCTTAACGAGCATTCAAATCGTTTAAACATAAAACATTGTCTTTTAAATACATAACATTTCCTGGGATCCCAGCTTCTTCAAGTTCATGCCATGTTCTTCCTCTTATGCAAGCTGCCTCAATATACTCACTTGTGTGCATACTAAAAGTAAGCTACGCTGAGTGAGTTCTTGTTAATTAAACAACATACAACCTGTTCTCATACTTGCACACGTGCCCAAAGGACTGTACAGTATTCATACTTTATTTTACTTGCATAACTATCCATACTATATATAGAGCCGTCCGCCCTATAACCTCACATATATTATAAGGATCTGGTTCCCAGCATCACATATATTATTAGGGTCGGGTCCCTACCATCACAAATATTATTAGGGTCTGGTCCCTACCATCACAGATATTATAAGGGTCTGGTCCCTATCCTCACAGATATTATTAGGGTCTGGTCTCTTTGTATCATACTACTATAACATACCTGACTTTTACATACCTGCCTTAATAACACGTGCAATATCCGGAGATCGTTCACGTACTATCGGCATATCATACATAACATACATAACATACATACATACATCAGACATATATCAATCATATCTTTAACTACCACCTGGCGGTGCATGCAATATCCGAAGATCCTTCACGCACCGTCAAGAAATCATCATACATAAATCATACAAGGCATACACTTACCACTCAAGGTAAGTGTATTAACTATCACATCGAGTATGCACACAGCCCCGAAAAAATAACAAGGAAATGGGGCTAGAAACTCACCTGAACTCGATTACGTTCATCGTTAATTGTTATTCCTTTCCTTAGCTGTGCTCGACTAACTGAATAACAATAACACGTATCAACTAACTATCACTACTCACATCGCGTTTCTAGTTTAGTTATAACCCTCAACGAACGGGGGTCCGGGGCCAGCGCCCCTGGCAGCGGGGTCTAGGGGCAGCAACCCCTAGCATGGTCTATTGGGTAGAGCCCCTGGCTGGGGTCGAGCTGACCTGGAATTTTGAATCATTATCTAATTTTCTAACTCAAAAGTCTATTAACTGTCTTAACACATTTTCCATTAAAATTTTGAATCATTATCTAATTTGCTAACTCAAAAGTCCAAGGGCTTTTTTGTAATTAAATCATTCTTTTTCTAAGTCCATGGACTGTTCTGTCATTATGTTAAACTTCTAGTTCGTTACTTATTCTTAACGAATTGACTTATCATAGCGAACTGGTTCCTGTAACGAATTGAACCCTTTAACGAACTGGTTATTAAACGAATTAGACCTTTAACGAACCGGTCCTTTTGACAAATTAGCCCATATAACGAATCAGTCCGCGTAACGAATTGGATATTCTAATTCGTTATCTCCTTAACGAATGGTCATGGCGAATCAGAAGCCAGTTCGTTATTTTATCCTCAACAAATCGCTTGACGAAATGCTTCTAATTTGTTAACTCCCCGTTAACGAATTACCTCTAATTCGTTAACTTTCCATTAGCGATTAGGGTTAGGTCAGGGAATGTCAGAACATTCCCTGACATCATTTACCTCGTATTAACTTTTAAGGCGCCGCCTTTCCGGTGCCGTCGCCGGAAAACCGCAGATTCGCCAGAAAAACGAGTTTTAACTCGATTTTTCACTGTTTTTCGTCCGTTCGATCCACATCTGAGCTAGGTGATCCCTAAGCTCATATTAGGTTCGGTTTATACCCGATTCCATCCGGAACTCGTAACTTATACGGTTCAACGGAGTCGGCTCGTCGTTTTGTGACCATATCTAACGGGTTTAAGATCATACAATATCATACTATCATTACCTTGGATCGGGATCGGTTTTTCCTTGGTGATTTCGGCTAGAGAGAGAGCTTAAGTGTGTGTGTTTTGGGAGGTGTATGGAATGTGTGTAAAATGAATTAAATTGGTGATTAAGGGTTTATATATTTATGGATCATGGGCTTAAGCCCATGGTCTTTTCCTCTTTCTTTCATAACCCAAGTCCATAACACATATCCATTTAACACAACACTAGCCCGACTCATAATTACTTGTATTTCATTTATTAAACAAAACTCGAAAAACGGGATGTTACACCTCTAGCCTACAACCCATCCCATCCCAAAGACATGAAACTTTAAACATGTATCTATCTGGAGCAATAAGCTCAAAAAGCAAATTCATGTAATTTTCACCAAATTCTTGAATCACGTACCACTCAGGGAAATCCTGTTAAACATGTTAATTAATAGACATTTGAATTTGGAAAAAATCATTAAAACCAATAATTAAAACTTACCAAGTCATGGGCGTGTCGGTTTCTGACTGGAATGCATAACATAGTACCGAATTGATCATTTACGTTTATTTTGAAAGTAAGCATATTCAACATTGATGTTCACGTAAGCTCAAAAACAGCATATGTTCCAGCTTCTATACAACATTCTCCGATTATTTCAGTCCAACCGATTCCAAAATAAAAGTCATCAAGTACTTTGATTATAACTACAGAAAATGTGCTACCACTTTGATCATAAATCAAACAACAGCCGGTATTCGATTTAATGTCAGCAAACATTGGTTGAACACCTTTAGGAATGAGCTATAAATAACACAAAAAATTTTCTTAGAATGTATATGTTGCAAAACTGTAAAATGTTTCATAAAAACAATTGTTGATAACATACATCCTACTCATGGAATCGCTGCCGATATCTACCAGAAAGTTAACTCCATTATTGAGACGTGACATTTTTATGTCAGACGAGTCTGTATGTTCTTAACAAATTAACCAGAATAAGCAATGTCTATGAATATCATTGAATACATAAATCATAGTAAATACGAGTTACAAATATTCAGGTTTAGAATATGTTGATCGATATTAGACAACAACAAACTCTATAACAGGTGAAATAAGATGAAAACCAAACACTAAAATTAGAAACATAAATTGAATTAAATTCTTACTAGAAAGCTTGTATGTTGGTATGTGATTCAATTTGTTGACCCGGTATTTAGATTCTCGATTTAGGGTTATGAAGTTGGAAAAATTTTTATCAAACTGGAAAGGAGTTTTTATCAAGTATGTTAGAAAGGGGATTGGAAAAATCGTGGGTTTGGATTTTTATTTTGTATGTAGGACAATGAAAATATTTAATGAAAAAATGGAAAACGTTGTTCAAATAATACAATAAAATAAGTTGTTTAATGAAAAAATAGAAAAAAATTACAAAATTTATAATAATATTAAACTTTTAAAACATGTTTTTTATGAAAGAAAATGTTAAGATTCCTTTTAAATTTTTTATTAACTTTAACTGTGGATCACATGATTCAAACTTTAATAAAAAACATGTGGTTAAAAATGTGTTTCTAGAGTTTTCACAACTAAAGTGAGTTTTTATTCTAACCTATATAGGAGGGTTTAAACTTTATATTAAACCTTAACTAGAAATAAATAAAAATATAACATGAACCACATTGTTAACCTTAGAAAAAACAATACATAAATTTAACGTATATAATATTATACACAAAGTTACATAAAAACGCTAAATAATATAGCTTATAATACACGACCATGGGTTAAAATGTCTTATAGCACCCATGGACCATAAGACCTGTAAGTTATGTTTATAGATGTCGAGATCTCACTATTTATCAGTTTATTGGATGTGACCTATGGGTAACATGTTTTATATATGGTATATACTACATAGCTAGCTAAGGCATTATCGTATCGTCATCCGATATATATATGTATATATATATATATGGGCTTTAATAATCATCATCCTCATCTTAATTATCGGAATCATCTTCGCCGTCGTCATTATCATCTTCTAGGTTATCATCATCACCATGTGTTATGCTGATGATCAACATCGTAAAGTTATCATCATGATCATGTGTTATGCCGACAATGATCTACATCGTATGGGTTATCGTAAACAAAACGCCCAATATTAGCGATCACTGTCGGCACCATCTTATGAATTGTTGTCGTCATCAAAAGACATCATCAGTCGTATGGTCTACCATCAGTATGATCATCATATACGTTATCATGGTCGTCGTCGATCATACGGGTTACATATCATTAAACATCGGTGTCATCATCATCATCATCAACATATATATATATATATATATATATATATATATCTGTGTGTGTGTGTGTCTGTGTGGCGTATTGTCATATAGGTACCTATCATCGATCACCATCATATATATGTGTGATCATCATTATAGACATCATGATCATCGTATGAGCTATAATCGCCATCGTATGGGTTAGCGTAAGAAATCCGTAGCATATAGGTTGTCAGCATCAGTATGATAATCACCACCAACACGGGTTATCATATCCATGTATTCATGTGGGTATCATTATATTAACATTGTCGTCATCATAATTATGCAAATCATCATGATCATCATATGGGATAGCACCGTCATCGTCTCATGGGTTGCATATCCTCAATCATACTACACACCACCCACTGCCACCATCCACCGCCCACATTCGCCACAACCACTGGAACCAACCACCACCACCTCTAGCACGAACCACAACCCTCCAGCACCAACAACTAACCACACACCACGACCACCCACTACCCACCACCACCACCACCCACCACACCACCACCACCGACCTTCGCCACCACCACCCACTACCACCACCACCACCCACCACCACACATTCGCCACTACGAACCACCACACCTCCACCACCACCGACCTTCGCCACCACCACCAACTACCCACCACCACCACCACACCTCCGCCAACACCACCCATTACTATTATATATATGTATATATATATATATGGGATGGTTCAGGAGAGAAATGAAATTAGAGCGAGAAGTGTGAGAAATTAATTATAACCATTGATTGTTTTTTTATCTATAGCCTACATACAAAATGACAATCTTGTAATATTGTGATTCTTCATTTAATGCATTTATAAGAAAAGGGTATTTTAGTATTTAGCTCTCTCATTTTAATGCATTTGTTCATGCATATAAGATGAAATTTTAATGCATTTATGAGCATCCTTTAATCACATTCAATGATAATGCCTAGGCCGTAATTCAAATTTAAACATTCCATAAATTATACTTCTTTCAAAAATAAAACCACACAGATGTTTTATAAATATAAAGAAATAAATAGCTACACATCTTGGTTTAATCCTACAAAAGATTTTAAACTACACATAAATATTTTTGCCCTACACAAACAAAACATTAGTTCTGTGATAGCTATAAAAGTTGTTGTAAATTGTAATAATGTAGTAACTCCTACACAAATGGATTATGCCTACACTCACTTGTCAAATCCTACACTAATGTTGGAAGCCTACGCATAACCAATATTACTAAGTAAAATATACATAAATGTGTCAGCCCTACACAAACCAAACGTTACGTATTTGTGTAGCCTTGTTTTTTTGGTTTAGTGTTTATGGTGATCGAACTTCTTTATCTTTACAGTAATAACTTGGAAATTGTAAATTATAGAGTGATTAATAACATACAAACACAAGAATATAAGGAAATTATAAAATTTTGTGAAACTTTGGTTATCGATTTATGTATAGGTAATCAGTTTAGTTGAATATTAAAACCAAATCTTCATATTTGTTTCAATCTGTATATGAATATAGGAAGGAAATCCAATATATAAGAGTTTTGAAGATTAATCAATTAAAAAAGAATAAAAAGTAAACTTCCAAACTTAAATTGTTACCAAAATAAAATAATTTGATGTTTTACCATTACACCCTTTTAGTTAATTAAAATAAAATGAAAAAATTTGATTGGTTGAAATAACTTCTCGCACTTCTCGCAATAATATTATTTCTCTCATGAACTTAAACCTATATATATAACAAGCTTTATCTGCCTCGATCAAATCCTCAATCTGCTTCCTGAGGACATCCTTGTAGGATGTGGATGATGATGATGATGATGACGAGCAATCCATTATTAACTAAAAAAAATTATTTAAAATTATATACGTATATGAGTTTTACAAATGTAGTGTAGGTATATATAACCAAAAGGAAAAGACATTTTTAAAGTACACCCACGAACGAATAGTAACTCAGTAATAAAAAAAAACAAAAGGGTGTCCCATGCTTGGGAAACACTCAAACTTGTCTCATGTGATTTTTTTAAACTAGAAATTAATTACATTTATATCACCTGTCAAAATTAGGAAAAATATTTCTATATTATACACTTATCAAAATTAATTTGGGATATTAATTACATTTATACATACTCACCTGTCAAAAATCTTGGAAATATATTTATGTAATGACAACCTACATTAAAGTAAATTAAAATAAAAAAATATATATATCTCGCTTGTAGTATGCTTTAAATAAACTATATCTTACTAGATAGACTACAAATGAAATTAACTACATTAAATTACTGTCTTAACTATCAAAAATTAAATTTAAGGTCTATATAATTTTGTTATTCAATCACACTAACATCTTCAAAAAGATAATAAATATGTATTCTTGTGACAAAACCGTGAAGAACATGGTGAAAGCAAGGATGTCTCTTGAAAAAGAGACATCCTACAAGTTGTTGAAGACAACTGATGAGACTAAGGCTAGACTCACTGAAGAAAAAACAAAGAACGTCGACACATGTTGATGGAACAGACACTGAGTTTAAGGCAAAGGCTGTTGATTATCTGAAACAACAGTCTGCATGATATGACTCAGTTTGTGGGACTATGGTTGACACCGTAACTACGGTGTCAACCAACATGAATTTTAAGGAGTTGGGGTCGAAGATTGTGGACAAGGCAGAGTGATGGTGATGTTAGCTTCTCTCTTCTTGGTTTTTTTGTGATGTATTGTAATGGCACTTTTTGTATGGCATCTTTTGATAAATGGTAATTATGGATTATCTTACAATGCTTTCTTAACATGTTTTATGGATCATCTAATGGCTATCTCTTTTTTTTTTGTTAAAAACGCTTGTGATACGCTTATATAAATCGTAAACAAGACTTTGTTAAATCTAATAATAAAACAAAAAACACTTTGTAAACGATTAGGTTAAAATATGTTATATATTTGTTCAAACGAGTCTATTACGCTTGTAACACGCCTTTATGTACAAAAACATATATAAATATTTTAATACGCTAGTAACACGCTTATGTACAAAATCAGTTATTGAATCAAGTTGAAATCCCTTTTAATTTAAATTATAAACTATGTCATATGCCATTAATCTATTAGTTCTTAATTAAAAGGGAGGCAAAAGCTCCAAATTAGTTCAAATATTCAAAAACTCCAAATTAGTTCAAATATCCAAAATCAAAATTACACTCCAAATTATTAAAAACTTTTTCCACTCCACAAATCAAAATTACACTCCAAATTATTAAAAAAAAAATCCACTTCACAAATCAAAATCCTTGCACTCAAATCCTTGCACAGAAGAGAAACAATCGAAGATGAAGCTTACTGATGAACAAATTATCGGTGAAAAACATGATTTTTACTCCAATGAGGACACTCATTCAGACGACAGTGGAGGCTACTCCAGCGAGGAACCCAAAGACGACGCTCAAGTAGATGACGATATAGCGACGGAGGCGACTGAACACATCAACAGTTTGGCTACTACGAAAAAACCTACAAGGGGGTTGACGAGGTTAGCTAAGCTACGTACCAATTATGCAAACTTTGGTGGTGTTAGACTGGTAGTAGAGTTTGATAATCTGGGTAGGTTCACTGGCCAAACCAAATCAATGTTTGCAAGTTTTTTAGGGGATGTTGTAAGGGAAATAGTTGGCTTGAGACATTTAAGTTGGTGGGAGGTCACAAAGGAGCCTAGAGATAAGCTGTGGGAACAAATAACGGTTATTCTTTATTGTTATTTGTACATTTTATGTTTGTCGAAGTAATTTACTGTATTATATTATGCAAAAATATTTTGAGATTAAGGCATGTCACAGGCCTTCTGTGATGAATCGGATCGGACACCTTCTTCGGAATTTCCGAAGAAAAATGTATGCCAAATACATTATGCCGACATCGGTAAACCTCTGAAGCCGAAGGTAATACCCAAGGGACACAGGACGATTATCAGACAAGAAGACTGGGATCGCTTCATTAAGTACACACTATCAGAGAAGTTTCAGGTATAAATCCTCTACTATATAAGGTTTATGTTTTTTTAAATATAATGAAACGATTATAATGTGTGGTTGAAGAAACGCTCGGCTTCAACAAAGGGAGCTCGAGCAAACAATGTTTTTTATCATCACATGGGACGAGGGGGTTATACCTACCTTCAAGAGAAACTGGTAATCACCTCACTCTCTAGTTCAATGATTTGTTGGTTATGTGTCTAATGCATGACCGTTAGTTGCTTTCTCTTGATTATTTTACAAGATCAAAAACAAGGAACTTGCACCGGATGAGACGCCCGGCCGTGCTTTAATGTGGATGAAAGCAAGGGAGGACAAAAATGGTGCATACAAGAATGTTGTTGTCGAAGGCATGGCAACCAAATCAGTATGTTTTAGTATTAAACTTTTTAAATCATGTTAAAGTCAATTCATTGCCACACGCACCCTTATTTTGGCGTCAAACAAGCTTGAGTCTGTCTAACTTGTCTCAACACTTGATGTGGATACAACTACTGGTTAGGATGGTCAACAACAGTACTACTTAAACCAGCAGTTGTTTATTTACTTACAGTAGTTTATCAAGTACTAGGGATATTAGACGGGATATTTTTTACTTGGTGTGATTGGTTTATTTAGTTAAACAAGTACTAGTATCATTTCACTAACATGAAAGAAATGCACAGAACTGCTGGTTAACAGCTTCAACAGCAATTCATGAAATCTGACGTTTTATGCTTGTAAGGAATCAACAATTTGACATTTGTTTTCTTGTTGGTTCAGCATGAATAGAAGTCGCCTTCAGAGCCCTAACACTTGAACCGTGCTCAGATGTCATCACCTTAGTGCTTGGCAAAGAGAAAGGTGGGGTTTTAAAAGAGATTGGGTACGGATTGACAGCAAGTAAATATTCGGGCGTGAGTCAGGTAAAAGGCTCATATAAGGAATGGATTGCCCAACTTAAGTATGAGGCGGCGCAGAGAGACGAAGTGGTGAATAAGTTGACGACTCTACTTGAAACCACGAATGCTATGCTAGCAATCCGTGAGAATGAACAGTTAGCATTTGAGGCTAGGTTTAGAAATCTCGAAGGAATGTTGTCGCAAATGTCGGCAACTCAAGTAAGTGACGCATGTTATGTATAAACATATTTATTAATGCATTCAACATACATAATTGGCATTGTTTGTTGTCATAATTCGTAGGTAAATCTTGTTCCCAATCAGGTTGGTTCTAGCCAAAGTACTAGTGATGTGGGACAAAATAAAATGCCAGCACCAGTAAGTATTTGTCAGTTTCTTTGTTTATTACAACTTTCCATGTAACTTTTCATTTTCCATAACCTAATAAATTGATTTGCAGGCCAGTTCTGTGGGAAACATTCTTACCTCAAGTGAGGCTATGCAACAAGAATCCGCTCCTCAAGTAAGCATTTGACAGTTTGATTGATTTTTTTAATAATTAACTTTCCATGTGAGTGTGCTGATTTTGCGTAAGTTAATTGTAGGCCAAGTCTGTGGATAAAATAGTTGTCCAGATGGTACTCGCTCCCCAGATTGCGACATTAGTAAGTATTTGACAATTTCGGTACTTTTTATAATTCGTTTCCAATGTGAGTGTGCTCATTTCCTATTACCGAATTGTAGGCCAAGTCCGTGGACAAAAATGTTGACCAAACGGTAGTCGATCCCCAGAGCGCGATATCAGTATGTATTTGGCAATTTCAGTTTTTATATGTTATAACCTATTAAGTCTAACAATTCCAACTTCTTTTATATTACCAATGAAGCCTATAGAGAACAATAATGACCAAACACCAACACAACTACACCACATTCCGGATAGTTACGACTCGAAAAAACCAACAGTACTTGACAGTTTCATATTTTTTGTTCTGAGATTTCCCTTTAATTGTTTATTGATTTCCATCCATAAGCTGATTTATTGAATGGTTTTTAGGTAAAAAGGTGTAACGATTCCAGCAAATTCAGGTATACCCTAGCCGTAATATACTATTTACGTGTTATTCAATACTGAATATATGAATTATAATGTGTTTATACGAGTATATAAGATTCACAGTACGAATTATACTCGAATGAACAGTTAGTCGTATTAGAATTACGATTAACCGATGAACGGTTATTGAAACCCGAACGAATCGGGGATTACGTTATAGATGAAATATATGATGTTTAGTAAGGTTTACGAAGTATTAAGGCTTCGGGATAAGTGAATTATAGCACAGAAAAAGGATTTCGATTTATTAATACGTCGGTACGTTAAACGAAACCTTTAACATCAAACCAAGCAAGAGACGATCGATCAAGCCGAAAAAGATGCACAATGACCGACAATATGATGTGTTGAGTCAATAAACGTCATGGTTTAAGTTTTTAAAGTTCTTAAATCAGTTTTATATAAATTTCATTTTTAAGCCGAAAAACGACCGTTTTGGCCTCGTTTTGAGCGGGATTAAACGTTTAACCGAAAAACGAACTGAACCAGATTATCCACAACATTATCCAGATTACACAATCCGAATGTGTGGCCATGGTTGGAGATGTGGGCCCCCCCCCCACTAACCTTACATGGACCGATCGGTCCATGCTACACACTAACACCTTCATTTTTCTTTTTTCTCCAATCTTTCTCCCAAAATCCTCTCAACCCCTTTTTCACATTCATCCAAACCTTTGATTTCTAACAAGATTCTCAAGGTATAAACATGATTTTAATGGTTGATTCTTAGTTTTGATTCCATAATCTTGAGAAAATGAGGTTTCAAATGAAAAATGGGTGAAAACCCGAGATGAAACCGATTCTTGGAGGATCAAGTGATGTATACAAGTTATACAAAGGATCTTGGTCCAAGAAAGTAGTTAAAAGAGTCAAAAACGAATTTTTACGGTCAAAATCTTTGTTTTGATGTTTTAATCGAAACCATGAAAGAAATGGCTTGATTGTGGGTATAACTTGCTTGGTGTGGTGTTGTTGTGCTTGTAAGTGTTGTATCTAGTGGCTAGCAAAGGCTAGAAACCAAGATCTTTGTGATCTAACGCTAGAAAACACAAGATAGTTCGGTTTTCGTATGATTTAGATAATTTGGACAGATTGTGATAGACCTAGATTTGGGTCACGAAATTTCACAGAGATGATCTACACATGAAAACATGAGATCTGTGAATTTTTGGTAATTTTTGGATAAAGGATGAATATTTGGTGAATATAATGCTCGGTTTTGGCCAAAAATGGTGAAAAACAGCTAAACATCATGAAAAATTCTGGAAAATTTTAGATAAGCTTTTTATAACATATAAAAGTCACACACAAAATTTCAGGTTCATTGGAGAAGTCTAAGTAGGCTTTTCGGTAAAACGAGTTCTAGGGATTTCTAGCTCGGTTTTGGTAAAAATGGCATGAAAAATGAGTTTTTGGTTCTGGAAAAATTACAGGGAACTATGTGGATGACAGGGGTCAACCCAGAAAAATTTGGGATTTTTCGAAGATCGTTTGGTATTTTCGACATATTTGGTGTTTAAATGACGTTTAAAAATAGTTAAATAAATCTTAGATATAAAAATTAATTCTGAAAAAAATTTTATAAAATTCCTTACTGTCAAAATATGGTTTGTACAAAATTTCAAGGTCCAAGACTAAACGGATATTTATTTGAGATAATTGGAACTTAAAAACAAACTTTTAAAGCTTAAAACGAGTAAACCGGCGAAGTTCGCCTAAGCGAGCTGACTGGTGCATAAAAACCTTAAAAATGGACTATTTTCATGAAACTAAGTTAATTAAGTAAAAATAAATCATCCGAAAATAATTCGAATGATTTGGGTAATTTTACCCGATTTAACCGTTTCCGGTGTATTAAAGGCGGAAACGGGCCCCGCGGCCAAACGGGGTGTCTAACCGAGCTCTAATTTCACCACTTTAATGAAAATAGCAATAACGACTATTTTCGGGTCGTGTGTGGTCAAACTCATTTTTGAAAACATAAAGACGAATAACCGTGCTAGGCACGCAAAACGAGAAAACAAACTAACGGTAGTTTTGACTAAAGAACTCTAAGTGATATCACAATCTAAGTCCTGAAAAGTATTTCGGGGTTGACATTGTCCCCGGATCGTGTACGGTACTGGGTTAACAGTGTCCCCAGACGTACCGGTTAACACGAATTTAAGTTATATTGATAGAAATTATGTAGTAACGATTTGGGGATCGTATTACAGATCTGTACCAGTAGCCGTACACCGTAGTACATCTTGCTCACAAGAAGGTGAGTTTTCACGAGCCCCTTTTTACTGAACTGTTTTAAATATTTTCTCAGGGCGGAAAGCATGTTTCTATCAAAGTGTTTAAGTACATGCTAATCGCATGGAAACGAATGTATTTATATAATGTTTATAGTACGGAAATCGTACGGTAATGTATTAAGATGGTAATTAACTGAGTTGCTAATATTGTAAGGCCCGAAACAGTGTTCTGGGGTAACCGAGTTCCCAGAGGTTATTAAATGTGTTTCTGGGGTAACAGAGTTCCCAGAGGTTATTAAATGTGTTTCTGGGGTAACAGAGTTCCCAGAGGTTATTGGAAGTATTCTGGGGTAACAGAGTTCCCGGAGGTTAATCGATATGTTTTGGGGTTAATAGAGTTTTCACTTGTGAACTCAGTATAATTACATCACTTATTTATGATTTTTATAATGATTTGTCATGGTTTATTTAAATTAGTGAAACTCACCAACTATTCGTAGTTGACCCGTTTTCTTTACATGCTTTCTAGGTACGCTCAAATTGGAATGAGTGATATGTGCACGATGCTGTGTGCTATTTTGTGGAAGTCTTGAGATCTATATTTTGCATTAAATATGTTAATGTACTATCGGTAACACTTATGTGATAACGCTTAGATGGTTATGAAACTCAGAACAATGTAATACGTTTAAATTAATGTAGTGGTGTTTTCTTTATAAACAATGCTGTTGATATCAGATGTGTCTGTTGCATCCCGTGTACGTTTCCGCTGCGGTTACGGGGTGTTACAGAACTTGGTATCAGAGCCATTGGTTATAAAGAATTAGGATGTCTTTAAAAGATACCTAAAATATAACCAGTAGCTCAAGTATTATAGGATCTGAATATCAACTAATAATTTATTGTGACGAGATCGGGATGAACTTGGATGGACAAGTGGGTTATATGGTCCGGAACATAATAACAGACTTGTCTGCACGAGGGAATTTAGGGGAAGTCACGGGGGACTTTAATAGGTAAAATTGGCAACATACGTGCAAATATGTGATAATATTGTTATGTGGTCAAGTTGTATAAGTAAGTGTATATTAATTTGATTATGATTTACACTATGGAAAGAACTATATGTTTTTTAACTTGTGTGCAGGTAAAATGTTAAGAACCCCCAGTTTGTCGATTGAGGAGGACCCGGAGGAGGTCGGCTCCGGGGACTCTGGGAGCCCACTCGTAGCATCTAGCACAGAGCCTAGCGAGGCTAGCCTTAGGAGTTCCGGCCAGTCCTCCCCAGCTAGGATTGCAAGATCCCCGACCCCACCCGCACCACAGGCTGCCCCTGCACCCCCCGGATTCGGACCCCGCCTCACGGCGCGGATCAGTATCCCACATGTCCGACCTACCTCGCCCCCACCCAGACCTGCTACCCGCAGGGGCGAGTCCTCCCGCTCTCAGCCCGAGCCTGCGACTCCACCTGTGTGGGGTCTTCCTAGACAGGAACGGGACGCGGCGGCCTGGCTCCGAGTGCTCACCGAACAGGTGAACGAGCACTCCGCCGCCCTGACGGTGGGAGTCCAGAGGAGGATGTACTTGGGTGATTGCATACTGGACCATCAGTATGCGATTGCCCAACTGAAGAGGGAGTGCTCATACTCCCAATGGATGCTCGGCCGGATGGAGATGCGGGTCCGGGTTATGATGGCTGTGTTGGTGGTGTTGATGGCGATATTGGTGGGGTTGGTTTACCACCGTGTTTAGTTGTGTTGGGATGGGAATAGACAGGGACCATTTTTTTGATACTCTATGTAAGCAGTTAGTGGTGATGCTAACATGGAGTGAATCTTGTTTAGTTATAATACAACCACTGGCCCTTAGGGGGGGTCTCTTTTGGGGCATATCAGTATAGATACTTTTGGGTATCATTCAAGCACTGACCCGTTGCGGGTTATGTCGAGATGATGCCGACATAGGCCCTACGTATGAAAACTTAACTAATGTAATAGTGACAGGAAAGTAATATGAACGGATGTTTGTGTAATATGTACTAACGTTTATTAATGAATGGAATGTTTGTTGTGTTTTATGATTGGAACTTGTATTGATTATATATATTTTCTTGATGTTGTGTAGAATGGCACCAAAACGTTCAGCCCAATTGTCGGAAGTGGACGTGAGTCGTTTGATTGCTCAACAGTTAGAGGCGGCGATACCGGATATAGTATCGCGCATCGCCGCCAGTATTAACAATTCGACCAATCCAACCCCTCCGAGCAATCAAACGACCACCAATAATGACGGGGAACGAAATACTGATCCTCCGCAGAATGATAACACGATTCCGAGTAATGACGCACCGCCTAGGGTGGTCGTTACAGACAGTAATGGCCCTATACCTACAGTAGAGACGAACCGTACTGAACCGATTCGTGCATCCAGGGGATGTTCGATCAAGGACTTTATGTTGTGCAAATCTCTAGAGTTTAGCGGGTCTGAAGGACCAAATGGATTAGTTAAATGGATCGAGAAAATAGAATCCGTGGTGAATATCAGCAACTGCCCCGAGGATTGTGTTGTTAAGTATGCTGCCTGTACATTCACGGACCATGCCTTGACATGGTGGAACACGATAGTGCAGACCCGGGGCCAGGCGGCGACAAACCGCATGACCTGGACGGAGCTCAAGGCTCTTGTACTGGAACATTTCTGCCCGAAAAACGAATTGCAAAAGTTAGAAAATGAATTGTGGAACCTGGAAATGCAGGGGGCAGACCATTTGGGTTATACGAACCGGTTTAATGAGTTGTCGCGATTGGTACCATGGTTGGTCACCCCAGAGTCGAAGAGGGTGGAGCGTTATATTTGGGGGCTAACTCCAGTTGTAAGGAGTATAGTCAATTCTGGGGGACACCAGACGTATGAGGGTGCGGTGACGCAAGCTGGTATCGTCACGTATGATTTCGTAAGAAGCGGGTCACTGAAGGTGGCAGGAGAGTCCGCTGGGGGGAAGCGGAGTTCACATGACCATAGGACCCAGGAAAAGCAGCAAGGTAAACGTGCTAGACCCACTGCCCAGAACTACGCCATGACTAGTTCGGGCGGAAGGCAAGAACCGCAGAAGGGAACGTTTCCTAGGTGTGGGAAATGTGGTTACCACCATGGTGGCGTGTGCAAAGAAGTGGTGTGCCACCGGTGTGGCAGGGTTGGACACTACGCACCAAATTGTAAGACAAATCTGAACAACCTGAACCGACAACCACAACCTATCCGTGCGCAACCATTTAAGACTCAACCAGCCCGACAGCAGAACCCGCAAGGAAACCAAATTGTGACCACCAGCCGTGCTTGCTATGAATGCGGCAGCACGGATCACTTCAAAATACACTGTCCGAAACTGAACCAGGGAGGAAATGGGCGGCAACCCGCGGGTCAGGCATCGTCGTCCAATCCGGCGCGAGGCCGAGCATTCGTGATGGGGGCGAACGAGGCACGCCAGGACCCCAGCGTAGTGACAGGTACATTCCTCGTCTCTGATCATTACGCTTCTGTATTATTTGATACAGGCGCCGATAGAAGTTTTGTCTCCGTTAGGTTCCTTTCGATAGCAAACCTTCCTATTGGTGAAACCATAGAACCTTACACCGTAGAAGTCGCTAACGGTAAAACCATGATAGTTAATCAGATAGTTCGGAATTGCCCTTTTATTCTGAACGAACAATCCTTTCTGATTGACTTGTTACCGGTAGAATTGGGTAGTTTTGACGTGATAGTGGGAATGGATTGGTTAGCACGTAACAGGGTAGAAATAAACTGTGAAAAGAAAATCGTCAAGATCCGGGTGTCGGATGACGAGGAGGTATTAGTGGAAGGAGAAAAATCCGGCACCATGATACCATTTATATCCCACCTCAAGGTGTTAAAATATATACATCAGGGATGTGTGGCGTATCTAGAGAGCCTGACAGCCATTGATTCTGAGGAAAAACGGGTGGACGATATTCCCGTGGTACGCGAATTTCCACAAGTTTTCCCAGAGGAACTTCCTGGATTACCGCCAACCCGACAGGTCGAATTCAGAATCGATCTGTTACCTCAAGCTGGCCCTGTTGCTAAGGCACCTTACCGACTTGCACCATCTGAGATGCAAGAATTATCCAACCAGTTGCAAGAATTGTTGGATAAAGGATTTATTCGTCCTAGTTATTCCCCGTGGGGTGCACCGGTACTATTCGTGAAAAAGAAGGACGGGAGCCTTAGAATATGCATTGATTACAGGGAGTTGAACAAGTTGACAATCAAAAATAGGTATCCTCTCCCCCGAATCGATGATCTGTTCGACCAACTACAAGGTGCGAGCTACTTCTCAAAAATAGATCTTAGATCGGGATACCATCAGGTTAGAATTCAGGAGGAGGATATCCCAAAAACCGCATTCCGGACTCGCTACGGTCATTACGAGTTCTTAGTTATGCCTTTTGGGCTAACAAATGCGCCAGCAGTGTTCATGGATCTCATGAATCGAGTCTGTAAACCCTACCTCGATAAATTCGTCATCGTGTTTATTGACGATATTTTGATATACTCGAAGAGTAAAGAAGAGCACGAGCAACACTTAAGATTAGTTTTAGAACTTCTAAATCAGGAGAAGTTGTATGCAAAATTCTCCAAGTGTAACTTCTGGTTACAAGAAGTGCAATTCCTTGGTCACGTTATAAATCACCAAGGAATACACGTTGATCCAAGTAAGGTTGAAGCGGTTAAGAACTGGCAAGCGCCTAGATCGCCAAAGGAAATCCGCCAATTCTTAGGCTTTGCTGGATACTATCGTCGATTTATAGAGAACTTTTCCAGCATCGCCCAACCTTTAACCCTCCTGACTCAAAAGGATCGAAAGTATGATTGGGGAGAAGAACAGGAAGCGGCGTTTCAAACGCTAAAACAAAGATTGTGCCAAGCGCCGATCTTAAGTCTCCCCGACGGAGACGATGGTTTTGTCGTGTATTGTGACGCATCCCGTAGAGGATTGGGATGTGTGTTGATGCAGAATAATAAAGTCATAGCCTATGCTTCCCGACAGTTAAAAGCACACAAGAAAAATTACACTACTCATGACTTAGAACTGGGAGCAGTTATCTTCGCACTTAAAATCTGGAGACATTATCTCTACGGTACAAAGTGCACCATCTTCACCGATCATAAAAGTTTGCAACACATATTCGATCAGAAAGAACTGAATATGAGACAACGAAGATGGGTTGAATTATTAAGCGACTGTGACTGTGACATCCGTTATCACCCCGGCAAGGCTAACGTCGTAGCCGATGCCTTGAGTAGGAAGGATCGGGTTAAGCCATTGCGAGTGCGAGCGCTGGGGATGATAGTCCAGTCGAACCTTTCGGATTTGATTCGAGTCGCTCAACGCGAGGCGTTGAAAGAGGAACAATTGGAAAAAGAGGGACTTTACGGTAACGAGAAGAATTTCAAACAGCGCGTGGACGAAATTCTCTATTTCAAAAATCGGATTTGGATTCCGACCCTCCATGACCTTCGTGAATTAATCATGGACGAAGCGCATAAATCGAAATATTCCATACATCCGGGTTCGGATAAGATGTACAAGGATGTGAAGGAGTTCTACTGGTGGCCGGGTATGAAAAAGGATATAGCCACATACGTCGGCAAGTGTACGACGTGTGCGAGGGTTAAGGCGGAGCACCAGAAACCTTCGGGAATGTTACAACAACCGGAAATTCCCGAATGGAAGTGGGAGCAGGTCATGATGGATTTTGTGACACATCTCCCCAAGACGTCCCGAGGACATGATGCAATTTGGGTAGTCGTGGATCGATTAACCAAATCGGCACATTTTATTCCGATTAGAAATAATTATAACACTGAGAGACTTGCGCAGATTTATATAAATGAAATTGTGTCTCGTCATGGGATACCCATCTCAATCATCTCTGATCGGGATAGCCATTTCACCTCCAAGCTTTGGCAAGCTGTGCAAGAAGCGCTGGGAACGCGTATTAATTTAAGCACAGCCTACCACCCTCAGACCGACGGTCAGTCTGAGAGGACCATTCAAACCCTGGAGGATTTGCTTCGTGCATGCGTACTGGATTTTAAGGGAAATTGGGATCAACATCTCCCGCTCGTTGAATTTTCCTATAATAACAGTTACCATAGCAGTATAAAAGCAGCACCGTATGAAGCATTGTATGGACGAAAGTGCCGATCACCACTCTGCTGGACTGAAGTGGGCGACACACAGGTTATTAGATCAGATCTGGTCCAGGAAACGACCAGCAAAATCCTTGAAATTAAGAACAATCTGAAGGCCGCGCGGGATCGGCAGAAGAGTTATGCCGATACCCGTAGGAAACCGTTGTCATTCGAGAAAGGTGATAAAGTGTATTTGAAAGTATCACCGTGGAAGGGTGTGGTTAGATTTGGAAAGGCGGGGAAGTTAGCCCCTAGATATATTGGACCATTCGATATTACTGCGAAAATCGGTCCTGTAGCATACCGATTAGAACTGCCTGATGAACTGAGTGCAGTTCACAACGTGTTTCACGTGTCGAACCTGAAAAGGTGTCTGTCGGATGAGACATCGGTGTTACCCTTAGAGGGTGTTCAAATAAATGATAAGCTCAACATTGTAGAGGAGCCCATAGAAATAGTAGATGGGAAAATCAAGCAACTTAGACACAATAAGATCTCGTTGGTCAAAGTTAGATGGAATTCGCAACGAGGCCCAGAATATACATGGGAACGAAAGGACGAATTTCGGAAGAAATACCCCCACCTATTTCCTCAAAAGGAAGTAGTTGACGCGTAAAATTTCGAGGACGAAATTTTTATAACGGGGGGAAAATGTAACGATTCCGGCAAATTCAGGTATACCCTAGCCGGAATATACTATTTACGTGTTATTCAATACTGAATATATGAATTATAATGTGTTTATATGAGTATATAAGATTCACAGTACGAATTATACTCGAATGAACAGTTAGTCGTATTAGAATTACGATTAACCGATGAACGGTTATTGAAACCCGAACGAATCGGGGATTACGTCATAGATGAAATATATGATGTTTAGTAAGGTTTACGAAGTATTAAGGCTTCGGGATAAGTGAATTATAGCACAGAAAAAGGATTTCGATTTATTAGTACGTCGGTACGTTAAACGAAACCTTTAACATCAAACCAAGCAAGAGACGATCGATCAAGTCGAAAAAGATGCACAATGACCGACAATATGATGTGTTGAGTCAATAAACGTCATGGTTTAAGTTTTTAAAGTTCTTAAATCAGTTTTATATAAATTTCATTTTTAAGCCGAAAAACGACCGTTTTGGCCTCGTTTTGAGCGGGATTAAACGTTTAACCGAAAAACGAACTGAACCAGATTATCCACAACATTATCCGGATTACACAATCCGAATGTGTGGCCATGGTTGGAGATGTGGGCCCCCCCCCCACTAACCTTACATGGACCGATCGGTCCATGCTACACACTAACACCTTCATTTTTCTTTTTTCTCCAATCTTTCTCCCAAAATCCTCTCAACCCCTTTTTCACATTCATCCAAACCTTTGATTTCTAACAAGATTCTCAAGGTATAAACATGATTTTAATGGTTGATTCTTAGTTTTGATTCCATAATCTTGAGAAAATGAGGTTTCAAATGAAAAATGGGTGAAAACCCGAGATGAAACCGATTCTTGGAGGATCAAGTGATGTATACAAGTTATACAAAGGATCTTGGTCCAAGAAAGTAGTTAAAAGAGTCAAAAACGAATTTTTACGGTCAAAATCTTTGTTTTGATGTTTTAATCGAAACCATGAAAGAAATGGCTTGATTGTGGGTATAACTTGCTTGGTGTGGTGTTGTTGTGCTTTTAAGTGTTGTATCTAGTGGCTAGCAAAGGCTAGAAACCAAGATCTTTGCGATCTAACGCTAGAAAACACAAGATAGTTCGGTTTTCGTATGATTTAGATAATTTGGACAGATTGTGATAAACCTAGAGTTGGGTCACGAAATTTCACAGAGATGATCTACACATGAAAACATGAGATCTGTGAATTTTTGGTAATTTTTGGATAAAGGATGAATATTTGGTGAATATAATGCTCGGTTTTGGCCAAAAATGGTGAAAAATAGCTAAACATCATGAAAAATTCTGGAAAATTTAAGATAAGCTTTTTATAATATATAAAAGTCACACACAAAATTTCAGGTTCATTGGAGAAGTCTAAGTAGGCTTTTCGGTAAAACGAGTTCTAGGGATTTCTAGCTCGGTTTTGGTAAAAATGGCATGAAAAATGAGTTTTTGGTTCTGGAAAAATTACAGGGAACTATGTGGATGACAGGGGTCATCCTAGAAAAATTTGGGATTTTTCGAAGATCGTTTGGTATTTTCAACATATTTGGTGTTTAAATGACGTTTAAAAATAGTTAAATAAATCTTAGATATAAAAATTAATTCTGGAAAAAAATTTTATAAAATTCCTTACTGTCAAAATATTGTTTGTACAAAATTTCAAGGTCCAAGACTAAACGGATATTTATTTGTGCTAATTGGAACTTAAAAACAAACTTTTAAAGCTTAAAACGAGTAAACCGGCGAAGTTCGCCTAAGCGAGCTGACTGGTGCATAAAAACCTTAAAAATGAACTATTTTCATGAAACTAAGTTAATCAAGTAAAAATAAATCATCCGAAAATAATTCGGATGATTTGGGTAATTTTACCCGATTTAACCGTTTCCGGTGTATTAAAGGCGGAAACGGGCCCCGCGGCCAAACGGGGTGTCTAACCGAGCTCTAATTTCACCACTTTAATGAAAATAGCAATAACGACTATTTTCGGGTCGTGTGTGGTCAAACTCATTTTTGAAAACATAAAGACGAATAACCGTGCTAGGCACGCAAAACGAGAAAACAAACTAACGGTAGTTTTGACTAAAGAACTCTAAGTGATATCACAATCTAAGTCCTGAAAAGTATTTCGGGGTTAACATTGTCCCCGGATCGTGTACGGTACTGGGTTAACAGTGTCCCCAGACGTACCGGTTAACACGAATTTAAGTTACATTGATAGAAATTGTGTAGTAACGATTTGGGGATCGTATTACAGATCTGTACCAATAGCCGTGCACCGTAGTACATCTTGCTCACAAGAAGGTGAGTTTTCACGAGCCCCTTTTTACTGAACTGTTTTAAATATTTTCCCGGGGCGGAAAGCATGTTTCTATCAAAGTGTTTAAATACATGCTAATCGCATGGAAACGAATGTATTTATATAATGTTTATAGTACGGAAATCGTACGGTAATGTATTAAGATGGTAATTAACTGAGTTGCTAATATTGTAAGGCCCGAAACAGTGTTCTGGGGTAACCGAGTTCCCAGAGGTTATTAAATGTGTTTCTGGGGTAACAGAGTTCCCAGAGGTTATTAAATGTGTTTCTGGGGTAACAGAGTTCCCAGAGGTTATTGGAAGTATTCTGGGGTAACAGAGTTCCCGGAGGTTAATCGATATGTTTTGGGGTTAATAGAGTTTTCCCTTGTGAACTCAGTATAATTACATCACTTATTTATGATTTTTATAATGATTTGTCATGGTTTATTTAAATTAGTGAAACTCACCAACTATTCGTAGTTGACCCGTTTTCTTTACATGCTTTCTAGGTACGCTCAAATTGGAATGAGTGATATGTGTTCGATGCTGTGTGCTATTTTGTGGAAGTCTTGAGATCTATATTTTGCATTAAATATGTTAATGTACTATCGGTAACACTTATGTGATAACGCTTAGATGGTTATGAAACTCAGAACAATGTAATAAGTTTAAATTAATGTAGTGGTGTTTTCTTTATAAACAATGCTGTTGATATCAGATGTGTCTGTTGCATCCCGTGTACGTTTCCGCTGCGGTTACGGGGTGTTACAAAAGGAAAATCCGTAAAATAAAAGTTGATGTATCTACGGATAAAGCTACCCCACATTCTGAAATAAAGATATGTACTGCACGAAAAATTGTTAGTTTCCCACAAACATGGCATATCCATGGGTATGTACTTATATATTGACTTCAACTAAGCCATCTTAATTTCCCATGCTTGTTTATAGGTGTATGAATGTCGTTTGTTTCTAAATGACAAGTGTAAAAAGGTGGCACATGGTAGAATTCATTGGTCACCGGTGCCACAACAGTTGCATGGAAAAGCAAACCCAGAGGGTTGCTATAAAGTTAGTATTGATGAAGCCATAAAGGAACAAGCAATTATTCCGTATGAGGCAGGTGAAATTATGACTGTTGGTGACACAACTTGTACATTTGTTGCTTGGCCAGAACACCTAATCTCATGTGACCAGGAGGTTTGTTCCCTTAATTTCTATTCAAGTACAAATAAGGGCATGTTTGTGTTCGCTCATTTAACTTTAAACCTATACGAAAACTTAACCGAACAAATATCTATGTTCATTTTCATTTATTTTAAACAATAAACACTTGTGTTCGTTTATGTTTGTTTGTTTATAATATAATCTAACATAATTGAACAAAGATAAACGAACATAAATGAACATGGATGAACAAATGTAAATGAACACAAGCAAACATAAACGAACATAAATGATTACACTTAAATGAACAAAATTTAAAAAATTTAAAACCTTTAATTATATGATTCATCTAGATAATAATGAATTATTTTCTATTAATACATAAACAAGCATAAATAAACAGACATAAACAAAGATAAATAAACGAACATAAACGAACGTACGTTCATGAACATAAATTAACGAACGGAACATGTGTTCATGTTCGTTCGCTTAATTAAATGAACACAAATTTTGTGTAAGGCCGCGATCCCGGTGCCCTAATTGGATGTTGGATTTACTCATAAACACAGTTTTAAATATTAGAGTTAATTAAAACTTTCGCGGAATAATATAAAAGTCATCCATTCATTAAAGACATCCATAACTTGTCTTTTAAAACATAACATAAATTATAGCATTCAAAGCATCATAACAAATCTTCGGATGCTAGCCTCCTCAATTCTGCTATGTGTCCCTCTCAAACCAGAGAGGTCTGTTAACCTGCGTGCATACTAAAAGTCAGCTACGCTAAGTGAGTTCTAGTTAATCAGGCAACACACATTACTTTCACATACTTACGTAAATACGTATCCGAAGATACATACCTTCATCTTTCCTTACATACTTACATATATTCATACATTCATTCATTCTTTATTCAATACTTACATACATACATACATACATACTTTCATTCATACATATACGTTTTAAAGAGCATTCTGTCCTATAAACTTCGCAGATATTATTAGGGAATCTTCCCTACATTCGCGGATATTATTTGGGTCCGTTCCCTACATTCACAGATATTATTATGGTCTGTTCTCTACATTCGCAGATATTATTAGGGTATGTTCCCTACTTAAACCATACCTTTCATTCGTGCTATAACCATACATACCTTTCTTTACATAATCACACTTTTGTACATACTCATTTCATTATGTACTTTCATACTTACATATTTCATTCAAGGCATAATAAATATTACTTTCCCCGTCAACACATGCAATATCCAAAGATCGTTCACGCACTGACGAGCTTTCATTTATACATTCATACAAACTATCACATAGATCATTATAGCATACACTTACCATTTAAGGTAACTGTATTAACATTCACATTGAGTATGCACACAGCCCGAAAACTTGACAAGGAAGTGGGGCTAGAAACTCACCTAAGTTCTATTACGTTCGTCGTTAATGGTTATTCCTTTCTTTAACTGTGCGTGACTGACTGTATAATAATTACACGTATCAATTAATAAAGTACAAGGGCTATTATGTAATAAAATCATTCTTTCTAAGTCCTGGGACCTTTCGGTCATTTTCTCAAATTCAAATTCGTTATACTGTTCTTAAACGAATGGGGGTTCATTCGTTGCTTCTGTCTTTCATAACGAATGGACTCATTCGTTACTTTGTAATGGATTGACCTTTATAACGAATTGACCCTTATAACAAATTGGTCTTTATAACGAATTGACCCTTATAACGAACTAATCTTTATAATGAATGACCCTTATAAAGAATTGGTCTTTATAACGAATGACACTTTTTAACTAATGAACCTTCTAACGAATGAGGGTTCATTCATTATCTCTCTATAGCGAAGGACATAATGAATTGCTTAACGAAAGAAGCTCATTCGTTATTCTTTCTTAACGAAGGAAATAACGAATTAAGGCTTATTCGTTAATCTTCCATAACGAATTAGGGTTAGGTCAGAGAATGTCAGAACATTCTCTAATATTCCCATTAACCTCATACGCGGTTCTCCAGCGCCGCCTTTCCCGCGCCGTCATCACCGGAAAATCGGGATCTCGTCGGAAAAAGCGAGATCTCACTCGTTTTCCACCGTTTTAAGTCCCATTCGATCCAGATCTGAGCTAGGGTGACCCCTAAGCTCATCTTTTGATCAACTTATACCCGATTCCATCCGGATCTCTTGAATTTAACGGTTTAGGGTGTTGGCTCGTCGTTTTGCGACAAGATATAGCGGTTTAGGATCCATATATTATCATAACGTTATTACCTCGAATCGATGCTAGGCTTTTCTTGGTTATTTCGACTATAGAGAGAAAAAGATGAGAGAGAGCTTAAGTGTGTGTTTTGGGTGGTGTATGGAATGAGTGAAATGAATGGATTTGATGGATAATTGAGATATTTATATCATGGGTCATGGGCTTAAGCCCATGGTCTTTCTTCTTTCCTTATTAATCCAAATCAATTACCAATTTTTATTTAACCCAACACTAGCCCAACTCATAATAACTCATATTTTATTTTATTAATCGAAACGGGAAACGGGATGTTACAAGTCTTCCCTCTTTAAAGAGGTTTCGTCCTCGAAACCTAACAATTACTTAAACAATCCCGGGTAAAACTTGCACATTTCTTCTTCAACTTCCAAAGTGGCATCCGATCCCTTACGATATTTCCATATCACTTTTACCAAAGGGATAACTTTATGACGAAGTTGCTATTCCTTGCGGTCGACTATCTCTATAGGCTGCTCGATATAGTTTAACTGATATAGTTTAACTGTTTATCAACCTCGATGTCTACTAATGCACTATTAGAAAATGAGGCTAATGCAACCTTCTACATGCAACCTTTTGCAATTGTGTTGCATTTGACTCTAATGCAACTCCATGAAACACAAAGGTTGCATTAGAAGATCTAATGCAACCTTTTTCATAAAGAGTTACAATTTTTTTATTAAAATTGCAACATTTTTATCCAAAGGTTGCAACATTTACATGAATTTGTAACCTTTTCTAGAAATGTTGCAAAATTTGATGGTCATTTGCAACTTTTGCTAAAAATGTTGCAACTCTTTTCCACACAACATACCGAAAATACCGAAACTAATTCATGTTGAAACTAGAAACCATAACAGTGAATGCCGCAACTTTGTTTTTTAGCCCCATTATGTGTATTACAAAACCAAAGCCATTTGGAGGTTTTTTTTAACCGCACCAAAGACCTAACATGACATCAGTTTTTAATAAAATTTACGTCAAAACATATACCGACTCGGTAACATAGATAAAAAATAAGCATTTCGAAACTGTATATTCGTATTGTATAAAAATATTGAAATATAAAAGTTATAATAATAACACAAAATATGTGTAACCTGGTTACAAACGCTCAAATAGTAATAATAAAATTAATCAAATAAAAAATAGAAACAATAATGCTTGCGTGGGCAATAAATTGCAAAAAAAAAGAATATATATATATATTTTACAAAATTTGTTAAAGATATTGTTCTCCGATAGATTGTTAAAAAAATATGTATGGGTTGGGGTTGGAATTATGGATGATTGTGCTATTACTTTATCCCATCGTTTCACTAAATCAGAGCCGGCTCATCCACGTAGAATAGACGACCGCTGCCTTTTGTTCTGTAATATGCAAGGATTATTAAATTTTTTGTTTATTAAAACAAACGACGCATCGCTGTAGGGGTAAGGGCGGCAAATAAAGTTTTTAGTTTCCCACTCTCTTTCTGAAACCGATTATAGGCAGTTTACCTTACAAATTTTAGTTTCTTTCTCCACTCTCAAACCATTAGCAATGGTTCAAACTTCAACCACCCGAAGCTGTTCAATTTCCATAATCGAAGGTTTGTTTCTGATTGATTCCACATACTTCCCTTAAAGGTTCTACTAGATTATTAGGTCTGCTCGACATTGTATATAATGCTCTCCAACTGTACCCTTATGCTCGATTTATGTTACAATTTACTTCGATTCGTTACTGCGTTAGTGTTATATAACCTGAGTTTTGGATTTCTTTTGTTCCTATTATTGTCAAGTTCTAATTTATTGAAAATATGAATGGTTGTTTCAATGTTTCATATTGGTGGTGAGACCTACCACACATGCAATCAATCTGATAGGTGATGCCATAACAGAGAAAGAAGATAAGGAACATAGATGGGATAAGGTTTGGTGGCTGCCGATAGAGGATTCGACAGTGTGTATGGTGTAGCGGTTGCAAAACTGATCAATATTGCCGAAGTTATTTTCTAGAAATGAGTTCTTTCGGAATTCAAATCTCATATGGTTAGTTTCTTTTATTAATTTCTTGTTATGGTTTCTTTTAGGTCTTTAAAAGCTAACTCCAAGGTAGAGACATGTAGGATGAATATAGTATATTTAGTATACGTGTAGTGGTGAAGCAGCGGCTGATTGGAACATTGAGTTGGCTAATATTTATATGCTCACAGTTTATATTGAATGTCAACATGCTACATTTCAATGAATGGAGTTTTATGCATACTGTAGGTATCAAGATTGTAGTAACAATCACCATTAAAGTCGATGCTAGCTTGAAAATGAGTTTGTTGTGCTTGGATTTACCCGTAAAGTTTAGATTCTAGATTGTATGGCAAAAATTAATTTTATTATTCTACTTAGGAAATGCATAGATATTCTTGTTATATTATGCACAAATGTTATGTTTTATTACGAATAAATGTGTACTGCTTCATTTTTTATGTGCTCAATTGCTAATATCATTTTAGGACATTTTTGCCCTGCGCTGTCAAAGCCTCAAAGGCTATGAAAATAATGAAGAAATGAGAAAAGGTTATTCTTACAGTTAAACTTTAATGTAACTTTATAGTAGCTTTTAAAACATGGCTTGCAATTATTTAGTTGATTAATTATCACTTACAGTGACTTTATTGGTTATAGATGGATTTGAGGAGAAGGGTAAATAACAAAGTGGAGTTCCAGAAAATGCTACACTTGAAATTACCTTGAAGCTTGTTTCATGGAAGATTGTTATACATGTTACAAAAGACAGAATGGTTATGAAGAAAATTTTCAAAGAAAAAGAAGAATATGCAAAATCTAATTAAGGAGCTGTTGTTCAAGGTATGTGTTCAACCAGATTATAGTTTTGGTTAGCAGGAATTAGCAATATCCCCTCCTAACTCCATTGTGATATATTAAATTGAGCTTGTATCTTTCGTTAAGGTTAATGTAGTTATTTGTGAGCTTGTATCTTTCATTAAGGTTAGTGTAGTTATTTGATGAATAATTATTAATAACATTAATATTCTTATACATTATTTAACATTATGAACTTCTAGGTGAAAGAATCATGGGACATGTGTCCACAAGAGAGGATTATGGCAACTCGAGAAAATAATGAAGAAGGGAACTCCTTTATGCCTGTTATATACTTGAAAGCTTCAAAGGAATATGAAAATGCAAAGTGAACCTAGAAGTTGAAAAAACACAATTACTTGAAATGTGAAAAGAATCGAAGAGGACCATCGAAGGAAAAAAAAGTTAAGCTAGAAGTTATGCATAAAGATTTTAACTTTCAGTAAGCAAACTTTGAAGTTATGATGCAACATATTAATGAAAGCTACATGCCAAAGTCTTTCGGATCTTAGAGATGAGTAGAAGGTTTTCTTTGCTTATTATATTTGTAATTGACATCATTATTTTGAGATTGATCTATACTAAATTATGATATATATATAATTATCAATTGTTATTTATGTTATTGTTATGTTGGTGTAATTGAGATACTATTGCATATTAAAAAAAATAGTATTTCAAATAATGACCAAGAGAGTTGCATTTGCTATAACTAGAATCTTAAACAAGTGTTGCATTTGATGTAAAACAAGGTTGCATTTTTCTACTAGAAGTATAAATACGGTTGCATTAGAATATAGTAAGGGTTGCATTTGCTTGTTAGAAAAGTTGCATCTAAAGTTAAAAAGAGTTGCATTAGCATGTCAAAAAAGTTGCATTCTAAAAAGGTTGCATTTGAATAATATATGCAACCCTTTTGAAAAAAGTTGCGTTATCTAATAAAAAAGTTGCATTAGGTTTAATGCAACTTCACCTAATGAAGCCCTTGATAAAAGGTTGCATTATGCCTAAAACAACTTTTTCAAGGCCTAATGTAACCTTTTACCGGGGTTGCATCAGCCTCATTTTCTTGTAATTATGGCACGTGAGACGTGTCATCAGCTAGACATTTTCTCAGATGAGAAACATGAAAAGTAGAATGAATTACTTCCAACTCTTCTGGTAAATCTAGCTTGTAAGCCACCATACCCACACGTTCGACAATCTTAAACGGTCCAATGTACCTTGGACTCAACTTTCCCCTCTTCCTAAAACGAATAGTTCCTTTCCAAGGCGAGACCTTGAGCATCACATTGTCACCAACGTTAAACTCGATTGGTCATTGCCGTTTATCAACATACGACTTCTGACGGTCTTGAGAAACTTTCATTCTTGTCTTGACCTGATCAAACCTTGACGAGGGTTCTTGTACAACTTCCAAACTTCCAATCTCCTTCTGACCAATCTCTCCCTAACACACATGGGTTTTACATTGTCTACCGTATAGCATCTCAGACGGTGGCATACCAATACTCGAATGGTAGTTGTTGTTATAAGAGAATTCTGCCAGATGCAGATGATCATCCCAGCTTCCTCCAAAGTCTAAATCACAAGCACGTAACATATCCTCAAGGGTTTGGATAGTCCTTTCAGACTGCCCATCTCTTTGAGGATGATACGCCGTACTGATGTTCAGTCTTGTTCCCATAGCTTCATGGAACTTCTTCCAAAATCTCGAAGTAAAGCGAGTATCTCTATTAGACCCTATTGACAACGGCACTCCATGCTTAGCGACAACCTCTTTTACGAACACATTCGCTAACGCTTCTGATGATATGGCCTCTCGTATAGGCAGAAAGTGAGCACTTTTCGTTAAACGGTCGACAATCACCTATCATGATGTTTAGCTGTACGGGGTAGCTTAGTTATGAAATACATGGTGATGTGTTCCCATTTCCATTCTGGTATCTCTAAAGGTTGCATCTTACCATAAGGCTTCTGGTGTTCAACTTTGACTTGTAAACAAGTTAAGCACTTACTAACATAGTCTACTACATCATTCTTCATCCCTGGCCACCAATAATCTATCTTCAGGTCTTGATACATCTTGGTGGATCCCGGATGAATCGATTAGCTTTTCTACACTACATTCTGGACGGAAAGGAGATGGTTGTTGAACATCTTCCTGGGCCCCTTCCTTTGTACTCTTCCCTTCTTCTTCCCCTCCGACCTGTGCTATCCATTCTGCTTGCAGTATTATAATATTAGTCGGTCTTGGGTCTAGGAAATGCCAACAGAGAAGCAAGCCGAACCACCATAAGCGGATCCTGAGCATGAGTCAGTACGTCAACAATCATAAAAAAAACCTCCATATAGCACATTTCCCAAAAGAAGGATTCTTTGTCAGGTCTTTCCAATGCCGGGGACAGCAGCAAACCACCTTTTTGATTCACAAATGATTGTGATTGTGGAGTACTCGACTTGTGAGCTTCATCTAAGATTCGACCTCTGAGATTTCCATGGCGTGGAATCCACATACGGTCAAACCTAATCTTAACACCATGAGTGTTTTCCATCAGCTCGTCTTGTTTCCTGAAAATTCTTTCCTTCTACATTAGTCCTTCATCTGCAAGCACCTCAGACTGCGCCTTGACGATTTCTCTAAAGAGGTCTAAGTTAACAATTAACTTATACGTCTTCACTGTCGCAATGACTTCCTCACTCTTACGGCTTAGCGTGTCAGCGACCATATTAGCCTTACCAGGATGGTATTTGATATCATAGTCATAGTCCTTAATCAACTCTAACCATCTTCTATTTCTCATGTTCAACTCTTTTTGCTCGAAGTACTTTAAACTCTTGTGATCTGTATAAATAATACACTTAGTACCATATAGGTAATGTCTCCAATATCTTGAGAGCATGCACTACTGCTGCTAACTCTAAGTCATGCATCATGTAAGTACTCTCATGAACCTTCAATTGTCTGGACGCATAAGCTATAACTTTCATTCTTTGCATTAACACACAACCTAACCCACAATGCGAGGCATCAAACATACAACCAAATCCTCGTCACCATCGGGTAGAGCAAGGATTTGAGCTTGTGTGAGTCTTTTCTTCAATTCCTCGAAAGCTTCTTCCTGAAACTTACCCCAACTGAATTCTACTGTCTTTCGGGTTATTCTGGTCAACGGTGGGCTATCTTAGAGAAGACTTCGAAGAATCTCCTGTAATAGTCGGCCAACCCAAGGAAACTTCGTATATCGGTCGGGTTTTGCAGAGTCTTCCAGTTTGTTATCGCCTCAATCTTGGTTGGGTCCACGATAATGCATGCAGGATTGATTACATGACCAAGAAACTGCACCTCATGCAACCAGAATGCACATTTTGAAAAGATAGCATACAGCTTATGTTCCTTCAAGACCTCCAATACTTCTCTCAAGTTCTTACCATGATCAGACTCGCTCCTTGAATAAATCAATGTATCATCAATTAAAACGATTATTGACTTGTCTAGCATCGGCCGACATACCCTATTCATCATGTCCATAAATGCTGCAGGAGAATTCGTCAGACCGAACGACATCACGAGGAACTCGTAGTGTCCATACCGTGTTTGAAATGTTGTCATAGGGATGTTTGCCTCCTTCACCTTCAGCTGATGATAGCCTGATCTAAGCTCTATTCGTGAAAACCAACTCGAACCTTGTAGTTGATCAAACAAATCATCAATCCGTGGTAACGAATATCTATTCTTCACTGTAAGCTTGTTCAAATCGCGATAATCTATGCACATTCTCATACTTCCATCCTTCTTCTTAACAAATAACAATGGTGCACCCAACGGGGAAACACTCAGTCTTATAAAACCTTTATCAAGGAGTTCTTGAAGTTGGGACATCAATTCTTTCATCTCGGATGGCGCCAGACGCTAAGGTGCTTTTGCGACGGGCTGGGCTCTTGGTATTAAGTCTATCTGGAATTCTATCTCACGCTCCGGTGGCAACCCCAAAAGGTCCTCGGGGAACACTTTTGGATAGTTGCACACAATAGAAACATCTTTCACTTCTTTCATCTCGGCTGTAGCTTTGACAACATACGCCAGGTAGGCACCGCACCCTCTCCATAACAATCCTTCAGCTTTTATCACCGAAATGACATTAATCCCTGAACTTTCTTTATCACCATAAACCGTCACTGTACCACCATCCAAGGATTTTAACCTTATCAATCTACTCTTACACACTATCTGAGCCTCAAACTCAGATAGCCAATCCATTCCCAAAACCGCATCGAACCCTCCTAAGGTCATAACATACAAAGTAACAGGGAGCTCATGTCCCTCTAATTCTATCTTTAAATCCTTAACCATTCTCAATATTCTAACCGAGGCCTCACTCGCGGTTTCAACTTTAAAAGTTTCAGGCACACAACAACATTAATTTTTGCTAGCTTACTAAATTTCGTAGCTACAAAACTCCTATTTGCACTTGAATCAAACAATATGGAAGCAGAAATACCGTTCACTAGGAACGTACCTGTCACGACATCAGGAATCTGTCTGGCCAGTTCTTGAGTCAACATATAGGCCCTAGTCCTTGGCCTCACTTGTTCAGCATCTTTCTTCTCACTTCCTCCAGCTTCACCGCCCGTGCAAGCCCTTGCTAGGTGACTGGTCTAACTACATCTATAACATGCGGACTTTGCATGGCAATCCTGAGCAAAATGCCCCATCTTTCCACGTTTGAAACAGGCATTTGACCTTAGCTTGCACTCCCCTCCGTGGGACTTTCCACACTTGTGACAAACGTCAAAACCAGTACCCCACATGCACTCACCAGCGTGCATCTTACCACAACTGTTGCATGCCCTTTTCTCCCACACTTTCTGTCTCTTATCTATGGGCTTCCATGATTAGGTACCCAGTCGTTTAGCATAAATAACCCATTTCTTCTCTTTCTTATCTTCCACCACCACCTTATCCACAGCCAAATCCTTGTTAACCATCTCTGTGAGTTCAACAGTAGAGTCGAAAGTAGCAGGTTTACTTGTCTTGACCAAGGATAGGACGTTCGTGATAGTCCTCTTATATAACACTTGATCCTTTTGAGCTCAGTATTCACCATGTCAGGCACCAACCTAGACATGCGGTTGTATTCGGTAGTATACTCGCGGTGTGTAATCTTACCCACCTTCAAGTTCAAAAACTTCAACTCAGCTCTTTCAACCTCAGCATCAGCACAGAAACGTTTAATGACCATATCTTTCAAATCTTCCCACCTCAACGCTTTGATCTCATCTCGACTCTTCCTCTGCTCCACAGACTCCCACCAATACATGGCCTCTTCACCAAACGACTGAGTGGCATACCCCATGGCTTGGTCGGGATGACACTCGCTAATTCGGATAACCTTGTTCGTTGCGGTTATCCATTGGGGAGTAGCGATTGAGTCTCCCAAACCAGTCAGCTTCGGCGGGTCGCAACCTTTGAACGACTTATAGTTACACCCGCCTCGGCCTCTCCTTCTATCATCAACTTTCACATATCAGATTCACTCGAGTCACCTCCCCCATCATCAGCTTTCTTACCTTTATCCCCCGCCCTCTCAGCGGTCCTTACATGGCTTCAAACAGACTTTTCAGGTTGCAGGTTCTTCACAGCAGCAGCTACAGCTTGAGTAATGGCAGCTTGAACTGTAGGGTCAAGTTGATGCCCTTCATTGTTGCTCGGATTCCATCCAGCGGCACTTCCTTCTTCCCTTGTGTTAGTAGTTGATTCTACATAAGGTTCTCGGACCATACGTGGCCTACCACGACGTTCTGTACGACATCCTTGGCCAATGACCTTTCTTGCTCCAGCCATTTTTATTCTATAAGGAAACACACACGTCATCACTTAAGGAACTATTTAGTACAAGGATAGTAAGGCTAAAAGGTAATAACAGTGGCCAATTGTGATTAGCTGATCACGTTACACTCCGTGTCCTATACACTTCCCTTTGTGAGTCCACTTGTGCTAGTTCTACTCTTAACAGTTAGACATTCAAACAGTTCATATAATCGCATACCCTTATCCCTAGCATTTAAGATATCTTTCTCACACATTCTTACATTACATGTGAAATTCATCACATACTTTACCTTTACTTACCTTGCTTAAGCGACACATGGCTTTCTTGAACTGCATCTTCTTTCTTTTATTTCTTATGTCCCATTCTCTGTTCGAGTCTAAGCATGTAGGATGCTTAATTCTCTTGAACTTATGCTCTGATACCAACTTGTAAGGCCCCGATCCCAGTGCCCTACTCGGACGTTGGATTTACACATAAACACTGTTCTAAATATCAGAGTTAATTAAAACTTTCGCGGAATAATATAAAAATCAACCATTCATTACAAACATCCATAACTTGTCTTTTAAAACATAACATAAATTATAGCATTCAAAACATCATAAAAAATCTCTGGATGCCAGCCTCCTCAATTCTGCCATGTGTCTCTCTCAACCCAGCTGTCTCAGTCTGTTAACCTGCGTCCATACTAAAAGTTAGCTACACTGAGTGAGTTCTAGTTAATCAGGCAACACACATTACTTTCACATACTTACGTAAATACGTATCCGAAGATATACCTTTATATTTCCTTACATACTTACATACATTCATACATTCATTCTTTCTTCCATACTTACATACATACATACTTTCATTCATACATATACGTTTTAAAGAGCATTCTGCCCTAAAACCTTCGTAGATATTATTAGGGTCTGTTCCCTACATTCATGGATATTATTAGGGTTTGTTCCTTACATTCACAGATATTATTAGGGTCGGTTCCCCACATTCGCATATATTATTAGGGTATGTTCTTACATTCGCATATATTATTAGGGCATGTTCCCTACATTCGCAGATATTATTAGGGTCAGTTCCCTACTTAAACCATACCTTTCATTCGTGCTATAACCATACATACCTTTCTTTACATAATCACATTTTCGTACATACTCATTTCATTACGTAATTTCATACTTACATGTTTCATTCAAGGCATACTAAATATTACTTTCCCCTTCGATACGTGCAATATCCGAAGATTGTTCATGCACCGATGAGCTTTCATTCATACATTCATACATACTATCACATAAATCATTATAGCATACACTTACCATTTAAGGTAAGTGTATTAACATTCACATTGAGTATGCACACAGTCCTGAAAACATGACAAGGAAGTGGGGCTAGAAACTCACCTTAGTTCTGTACGTTCATCGTTAATGGTTATTCATTTCTTTAGCTGTGCGCGTAACAATTACATGTAACAATTAATAAAGTCCAAGCGCTATTATGTAATTAAATCATTCTTTTCTTAGTCCTGGGACCTTTCTGTCATTCTTTCAAATTCTAATTTGTTATACTGTTCTTTAACGATGTAAGGCCCCGTTATCGGTACCTCACTTTTCACGTTGGATTTACTCATAAACACAGTTCATACTATCAGAGTTAATAAAAACATTCTTGGAATATTAAAACATTCAAACCATTACATTACATGACCATTAATCCTTGTCTTAACGAGCATTTCAATTATTTAAACATAAAACATTGTCTTTTAAATATCATAACATAACACTTCATTGAGATGCCAGTGTCTTCAAATCCATGCCATGTGCTTCCCCTCAAGCAAGTTACCTCATTCTACTCACCTGTGTGCATACTAAAAGTCAGCTACGCTGAGTGAGTTCTAGTTAATCAGACGAAATACAATACATTCACATACTGACATATGCACCCAAAGGTACATACTTTATCTTTACTTACATGCTTACATACATTCACACTTTCATCCTTTCTTTCATACTTACGTAATACTTCCATTCGAACATACATGTTTTAAGATCATTTCGCTCTATTAACTTCGTCGATATTATTAGGGTCGGTTCCCTAAATTCGCCGAAACTACTAGGGTCGGTTCCCTTCATTCTCCGATACTATTAGGATCGGTTCCCTACGTTCGCCGATACTATTAGGGTCGGTTCCCTACATTCGTACTACTATAACATACCCGTCCTTTACATACTTTCCTTGACAATGCGTGCATTCTCCGAAGAGCGTTCACGTACCATCAACATATCAGACATACATTATTCATGCATCATATATATTCATACATACATCATTCATACATCATACATATCAATCATATCCTTAACTTCCACCTAACGGTACATGCAATATCCGAAGATCGTTCACACACCATCAAGCAATCATCATACACAAATCATACAAGGCATACACTTACCATTTAAGGTAAGTGTATTAACTATCACATCGAGTATGCACACAGCCCCGAAAACATAATAAGGAAGTGGAGCTAGAAAATCACCTCAATGCGGCTGCGTTCACCGTTTACGGTTATTCCCCTCTTTAGCAGTGCACGACTAACTGTATAACAATTACGCATATTAATTACTATCACTATCCATATTGTATTTCTAGTCCAATTATAACCCTCAACTAACGGGGGTCCGGGGGCAGCGCCCCTGGCAGCGGGGTCTACGGGCGGCAGCCCCTAGCAGGGTCCAAGGGGCAGGGCCCCTAGCGTCGAGCTAGGGCTTCTTTGTAATTAACTGTATAAAAATTTTATTTCTATTAACTGTGTTATCACATTTTCCATTAGCATTTTGAATCATTAATTAATTTGCTACTTAAAAGTTCAAGGGCTTCTTTGTAATTAAATCATTCTTTTTCTAAGTTCAGGGACCATTCTGTCATTTTGGTAAACTTCTAGTTCGCTGCTTATTCTTAACGAATTGGGTTATCATAACGAATTGGTTCTCATAGCGAATTGAACCCTTTAACGAACTAGATTTCTTAACGAATCAGTCCATAGCGAACCTGTCCATATAACGAATTAGTCCATCTAATTCGTTATCTCTTCTAACGAACTGGCTATAACGAATCAAGGGTGATTCGTTATCTTTTCCCCTTAACGAATTGAACACGAACTGAAGCTAGTTCGCTATGTTTTCTGTAACGAATTATATGGCGAATCACCCCTAATTCGTTTACTCCCCGTTAACGAATTAGGGTTAGGTCAGAGAATGTCAGGAACATTCTTCGACATTCCCTTTTACCTCGTACCATTTCCGGCGCCGCCTTTCCGGCGCCGTCGCCGGAAAAACGCGGTTTCGCCGGAAAAACAAGTTTTGACTTATTTTTCGCCTCGTTTGATCCAGATCTGAGCTAGGGTGACCCCTAAGCCCATCTTAGGTTCGGTTTTTACCCAATTCCACCCGAATCTCGTGACTTAAACGGTCCAACGGTGTCGGCTTGTCGTTTCGCAACTAGATCTAACGGGTTTGAGCTCACACAAAACCATACTATCATTACCTTGGGTCGGGATCTGTTTTCCTTGATGATTTCGGCTAGAGAGAGAGAGAGAGAGAAACTAGAGAGCGAGCTTAAGTGTGTGTTTTGGTGGTGTATGGAATATGTGTGAAATGAAATTAAATGGGTGATTAAAGGTATATATATTTATTGATCATGGGCTTAAGCCCATGGTCTTTCCCCCTTTCCTTCATAACCCAAGTCCATAACCCATATCCATTTACCCAACACTAGCCTGACTCGTAATAACTCATTTTTCATTTATTAACCGAAACTCGAGAAACGAGATGTTACAAACGAATAGGGGTTCATTCGTTGCTTCTGTATTTCATAAAAATTGGACTCATTAGTTACTTCATAATGAATTGACCTTCATAACGGATTGGCCTTTATAACGAATTGACCCTTATAACGAATTGGTCTTTATAAAGAATTAACCCTTATAACGAACTGCTATTTATAACGAATGACCCTTATAAAGAATTGGTCTTTATAACGAATGACCCTTTTTTGCGAATGAACCTTCTAACGAATGAGGGTTCATTCATTATCTCTCTGTAGCGAAGGACATAACGAATTGCTTAGCGAACGAAGCTCATTCATTATTCTTTCTTAACGAATGGCATAACGAATTATAGCTTATTCGTTAATCTTCAGTAACAAATTAGGGTTAGTGATGCAGCGGTATAAACAAAAATAAAGATCGAATCATGTTGATTCAGTGAATACCCGTGATGAACTTCAAAACTCCAAAATCTCACCCAAAGGTCAAGGGAAAATAAAGAGAAAATGAAAATTAATAATATTCAAGTCCAACTTTCAGATTACATCAACATCATATAAAAAGACTTCCAAACACAAACCCAAAATGAAAAATTCAAAACTGACAAAAAAACATAAAAAGGCCCAAAAATGTATTTAGGAGGCGTTTTTAGGCTTCGGATAGTAGCCAAACCACCGTAGGCCAATGTGCTCCTCGTCTCAAGCTTCGATTTGACTAGTAATAGGCTTGAAACGGAGCTTTGTGGGCCAAGTTATGCCCATTTTCGTGGGCCACCTTTAGAAGCACGATCTTGGTCCTCCAAATATAACATGGCACGTTCTTCAATGCATGGGCGTCCATCAGTTAGGTCAGAGAATGTCAGAATATTCTCTGACATTCCCTTTAACCTCGTACGCCGTTTTCCGGCGCTGGAAAACCGGGGTCTTGCCGGAAAAGAGAGATCTCACTCTTTTTATATCCCGTTCGATCCAGATTTGAGCTAGGGTGACCCCTAAGCTCATCTTTTGATCGGTTTATACCTGATTCCATCCGGATCTCGTGACTTTAACGGTTTAGGGTGTTGGCTCGTCGTTTCGCGACTAGATCTAGCGGTTTAGGATCCATATATTATCATAACGTTATTACCTTGGATCAATGCTCGGGTTTTCTTGGTAATTTCGGCTACATAGAGAGAACTTAAGTGTGTGTTTTGGGTGGTGTATGGAATTGGTGAAATGAATGGATTTACTGGAAAATTGAGGTATTTATATCATGGGTCATGGGATTAATCTCATGGTCTTTCTTCTTTTCTTATTAATCCAAGTCCATTACCCATTTTTATTTAACCCAATACTAGCCCAACTCATAATAACTCATATTTTATTTTATTAATCGAAACGGGAAACAGGATGTTACATTTTGTGTTCGTGTTCATTCGTTTATTAAATAAAAGAGCATAACGCTCAGTTCGTTTTCAGGCCTACTATTTTGTTTTATCAAATTACAAAATATCACAACAGATCATGTCTTTTGTGACAATGAGGTTTGTTCCTATTTTGTTCTATTCAATTATAAAATATGAAATTAATTATACATATTTGATTTTTCATATTCTGTTGTTCCAGCTACCACCACTCCCATCCTCAAAAAAAACCAGACAGAGCTGGAAAGAAGCCAAAGGTAAAGTACACAACGATAGACAGGGTGACCAAACAGAAGACAAGGAGCAGTGCCAAGAAAACCAAAGCCTTAGCTAGTATATAGTATATAGGTAGTCGTTATTTTGTATTGTGTAACCTGTTTTACATATATCTAACAAAAAGATACATAGATTTGCTTAAGTGAATATTATTGTTAATTTAATTTGTTTCTAATTTTGTTTTATCATTCTTGTTTACAACTGTTTTATATTACTGCACACAAAAAATACAAAAATATATATATATATTGCCTAATTACACACTATTGGCCACATAGAAACACATTAAATATGTGTGGCCAAAAGTAAGACAATAGCCACACTTTAAATTAAAAAAATTCTAGTCTATAAATGACCATTAGCCATAACACAAACATTGTTGTGTGACGGAATGATAGCAAAGTTGATGGAGATAACAAATTATGTGTGGCTAAAAGTGTGACATAGCCACACCGAAAACACAAAAATTCGTGTGGCTATACATAACCATTACTCACACCATGCTTGCTTTGTTTCTTGTGTTTATGACGGAATCATATAAAACGTCAAATAAAAAAATCACTAAGTGTGACCAAATGGCATAAAATAACCACACTATACATATTTTCGTGTGTCCATCACTAGCCATTGGCCACACCTTCATCACTTGGTTTTTGTTTGTGTGGCGGAACAACATCACGCGTCATGGGAAAAATCACTATGTGTGACCAAAAGTATGATAATAGCCACACTTTATATTACAAAAGCATTATGTGTGACAAACGGTAAGACAATGGCCACACCACAAACTACAAAAGAGTGTTTGAGTGGCAAGTTCACATTTTAATCCACATTGACAATAACCTCCAGTGTCTATATGATATGATTAGCTACACAATACATCACTATGTGTGACGAAAAATTTGGCAGTAGCCACACTTTAAATTACGAAAAGCATTATGTGTGACAAAAGGTAAGACAATAGCCACACTATAATCTACAAAGGAGTGTTTGAGTGGCAAGTAAACATTTTTAGCCACATTTAATGTAACATACAGTGTCTATATGATATAATTAGCCAATAGCCACACGGTATAGGTCACAATGCTCGCTCACCCCAACCCTATTGGCCACATTATTATAAAATTCATGTGGTTGAAACATGAATTAATGTGGCTCTATGCGTGAAATGGTCACACCTAGTAAATAGTCATGTGGCCATTATCTATCGTTTAACAACACTTATTGGAGAGGTTTCTTGATGGCCAGCAACTAATTCCGGTACCCTTTAGCCACATTTATAACCACATAAGGCCACTAAAAACTGTGTGTGGCCATATGATACCTACGATGTCATAACCTTTGGTCACACATGACCTGAACCATATGTGTGTGACTAAAGGCCTACAGCCACACTTTTTTCGTGTGACCAAAGTTCATTTTTCACGTAGTGCAACTCAACTTATCAATATCCATCAACACGTAGTTACATTGTGATGAATAGGACAAAAAACTATCTTACAGATGTTTTCATTAAATATGAAATATACAACCTACACAAAACATATAACCCACACTTTATTCTAAGAATAAGAAAACATATAACCTACACACAAAAAATATATAACCTACACACATGTAGGGTATGTGTATCTTAGTGTAGTTTATATAATTGTTGATGTCGAATTAAATATGTAAGTTGTATTCTTTTTTGTATGTTGCACGTTTTTATTGCTCAAGACAAGTGTAGATTATATAATTTTATGTAGTTTGTATATTTATTGTTTATATTTAATAGACACATTTGTATGCCATTTTTTATAATTTATGACAATAGTTTTTCTAGATATATCAGTTGAAAAAAAAATATTATGTTTTGATATTTATCTTTAAAAAATAATGCATGGATATATGATAATAAATTGAATGGAAATAATTTTTTTTAATATAAACTAGTAATATATGAATAAATTATATTTTTGTAAATTATAAAACTAAATTAGTGTTTTTATCTTTTTAATTATTATAGTTAAATTAGGTAGATATATTAGTTAGAGAGAGATTTATTATAGTTATATTAGTTGTATTGATTGAAAAAAGAGAGTACGTTTATTGTTACATTTACATCTTTTTCATTTATCTTTAAACTTTTAAAACCTAAAATAAAACTAATGGCTCATATTCATTTCTCACAGTAATATCATTTCTCTCCTGGACTTAAGCATATATATACAGGAGCGGATCCAAGGGTAAGTGAGGGTGGGCATAGGCCCACCATCCAACCTATGTTCATAGTGTAGTTAATAGCCCAATCTACTTGTTTAAGCTCAATTGTTCACCCTGCGATAGTCGGATTTGTCTCTCACTAAGTATAAAAGTGTGAGGAGAAGTGATAAAATATAAGCAGGTAGGAGCTTATAGAAATAGTGTAGAAGAAGAAGGAAAGGAAGTTGAAGAAGTTTAAAGTAATTGTGGATTATTTTAATTCTTTATTATATTATTCTTTTGTTTTTACCACTTCAAAATTCCGAGACAAACCAGCTGTACTTGTGTGAAATCATATTTTTTATCATTATTATGTAACATCCATTCATTAGTTTTTAGTTAATTACTTATTATTATTATTATTATTATTATATTATTATTAGTTTAAGTTTAAAAAATGTATACGATTTAATTTTCTATATTGTTTTTTAAGTTTTATATATACTACTGCTTTATTTAAATTTTTATCAATTTTTAAATTTATTTAATAAAAAGCATTTATCATTAAGTAAAGATGTTCTTTAGAATTATTAAAAATCAACTCAAACAAAGTGTTTATTTATTACCCTCGTATATAGTTTTGTTAATTTTTATTTTTTTTGTTTTGCTCGAGTATACTTATTTATATGTGGTTTTTAATTAGGAACTCTTACCAATATTATAAAAAGAAAAGTTTTATTTCAGAATTAACAATATATGAAAAGTTCTTAAGGGGCCCGTGAAAAGGCTCAAAAAGTTTATTTTGTTTTGGACTTCTATAATAATCAGGCATGCCTTTTACCCTTTGACCCAACCATTTTTTTACCTAATTCAGTTTATGCTCACCGTAGGAAAAATTTCTGGATCCGTCACTGTATATATATATATATATATGGTAAGGATACTAAGAGAACTTTTTGAAAATTGAGAACTTTGAGAACCATTTTGGACCACTAAAAAAACCTCTAAAAATATTTAAAAAATTATAAAACAAAAAATAACAAAAAAATTTAACAATGTAAAAAAACCAAAATTCTTATATTTCATTCCGGTTTCATAAAAAAAACTTTGTATCATACACATGTGTATAATTTTATTTAATATCTAGTTACGTAATGTATACATATGTACATTATCATTTACCTTAAATTGTACAGATGTGTATAAAAAAACATGTATGTACATATATGTACATAGTATATATATATATATATGTATAATTTAGCTAAACTAAGAGGGTTTTTTAATGAAACCGGGATAATAAATAAGAATTTTGTGTTTTTTTTTCGTTTTATGGTTTTTTTTATTTTTGGGTTTTTTTGTGGTCCAAAATGGTTATCAAAGTTCTCAATTTCAAAATAGTTCTCACATGATCCCAATCATATATATATATATATATATGGTTATATATATATATATATATATATGGTAGGGTTAACGTAAAAAATAATGGTTTTATAAGAAGCATAAGAATAGATATAGACCCTTGGATCTAAGATCTAGTGGTTGAGATTGGTAGTTTTTAAAAGCTGTATAGTTTCTCACACTTCTCATAAAACAATTGTTTTTTTTATTTGAACCATTTTCTCTCTCTCTCTCTCTCTCTCTCTCTCTCTCTATATATATATATATATATATATATATATACAAAACAAAAAAATATCATATAATCTCTTACAAAGTTCTTAATATATCATATATACACAATTCATTAAAAGAAATTTAATAAATGACCATATTACCATGGTTCGGTTGGATTCGATATATACCATTGGACGCAACAAACCTTGTGGGGTTCTAACGTTTGAAGAAGTGACGAGAGGCGATTTGATTGTCGTCAATGATGAGAAACATCGATCAAAATTAAAATAATAATATATGGTATAAAGACATTCTGTAATGGAAAGGGGTAGAATGGTGTATTCCTTAAATAACGGGCATGTATGAAAGTTAAAATTAAAGGTAAAATTATCATTTATTAATTTGTTATTAGTGGGTGGAATATATATATATATATATATATATATATATATATATATATATATATATATATATATATATATATATATATATATATATGGTTCAAGATAGAAATCAACATAGTGCGAGAAATGCGAGAAGTGATTTCTAACCTTTGGTTTAGACTGATCTAAGCCTACAATGTTCATGGCATTTTTGTAATAAGTGGAAACTATTTTTAATTAGTTCTTAATAAAAAAGATAGAATTGTAATTTACTTGTTATAATAAATATAGAAACTCATAAATGTATAAGAGAATCCTATTGACTTCGAAATAAATACGCACCAGTTTACAAAAATAATTTTGTAGTTTTGTGTATACAAACTCCTACACAAGGAAAAATACTCTTACAATTACATTGAAATACACACCATTTGATAACCTACACAGCGTGATATACAAACTCTCCTACACATGTAAACATAACATGATGATCTACATGATGTTGAGCCTACATAGTTACAAAGTGTTCCTACTGTAACATCTCGGGTTTTCATATAAAATATTAAATACCAATACCGACCTGTTTTCGTTTTCTGGTAAGTTTCAATAAAATAATTTAAAATATCTACCCTATAATATTATTATATTATTCTTTTCCTTATTTATTATTTTAACTTTAAGAAATATACAAATTTAACCTTAAAATTATGTTTTAACTATTTTTTTATCCACACCAAAAGCATAAGGACTAAATTGCAAAATCTGATTTAGATAATATATTATATTAACCCAAAACCCATACCGAGATCCTTAACTCCGCATACCCAAGACCCGTGACCCGTCTATGTTTTTCTTGCACCCTAATCTTCATTTATTATCTAAATTGATTCGTGCATATCCTTAACACGTATTAAGCTGTCCTTATAGCCCCCAATTAGTTAAGAAAACAACTCCTAATTTGATACAATCCTAAAACTAACGAACCTCCATTTAGGAAATCGGGTTTGCGTATATATACCTAACAATAATCCAATTAAACCCGGGAACACCTCCTCCTTCTCATAGCGACCAAAAACCCCGTAATTGATTTCAATATAACAGACGTATGATAGCAGCTTTGATACTCGTCTAGCCGCGGCCTACCTGTTCATTGTTCACCATCAATTCATGTTGTAATCTGGAAGTTAATACATGTATATAGTTCTTTTCTGTCCGTATAACATAAGCCCTAAAATTAATTAAATTAATCTAACGCGGATTGAACGATTCAAGATTCTAGGGTTCTTATTATCAATTTGGGGATTATTTAAGTATATTTTCATAAAGTTTTCTTTATGTAAGTTTACCAACTGATACACCCAGCCCTGTTGGCTGGGTGTGTGTATGTTACGTCTTTGACTCGGCTGCCGGTGCGGGTTCGAGTCCCGGCTGTAAGGCCCTGTCTCCGGTGCCCCACTTTGGACGTTGGATTTACTTATAAACACAGTTCATAATATCAGAGTTAGTAAAAACATTCGCGGAATATTAAAACATTCGAACCATTATATTACATAACCATCCATTCTGGTCTTAACGGGCATTCAAAACATTTAATCATAAATTATTGTCTTTAAAATAACATAACATTTCTTGAGATGCCAGCTTCTTCAAGTTCATGCCATGTGCTTCCCCTTATGCAAGCTGCCTCAATCTACTCACCTGCGTGCATACTAAAAGTCAGCTACGCTGAGTGAGTTCTAGTTAATCATATGACATACAATCTGTTCACATACTTGCACACATGCCCGAAGGTGTGTACATTATTCATACTTTATTTTACTTGGATTACTATCCATACTATATAAAGAGCCTTCCGCCTCATAACCTCACAGATATTATAAGGGTCTGGTCCCCGACATCACATATATTATTAGGGTCTGGTCCTTACCATCACAGATATTATAAGGGTCTGGTCCCTATCCTCACAGATATTATTAGGGTCTGGTCCTTATCCTCACAGATATTATTAGGGTCTGGTCCCTATCCTCACAGATATTATTAGGGTCTGGTCCCTTTGTATCGTGCTACTCTAACATACCTGTCTCTTACATACCTACCTTAATAACACATGCAATATCCGAAGACCGTTCACCTATTATCAGCATAACATACATAACATACGTAACATACATACATCATTCATACATCATATATATTTCAATCATATCTTTAACTACCACCTGACGGTACATGCAATATCCGATGATCGCTCACGCACCGTCAAGCAATCATCATTCAAAAATCATACAAAGCATACACTTAGCACTGAAGGTAAGTGTATTGACTATCACATCGAGTATGCACACAGCCTCGAAAACATAACAAAGAGATGGGGCTAGAAACTCACCTGAACGCGGTCACGTTCACCGTTAATAGTTATTCCCTTTTTTAGCTGTGCACGACTAACTGTATAACAATTACACGTATCAATTAACTATCACTACCCATATCGCTTTTCTAGTCTGATATATCCCGCAACGTACGGGGGTCCGGGGACAACGCCCCTGGCAGCGGGGTTCTAGGGGCGGAAGCCCCTGGCTGGGGTCGAGCTGCCAAGTCAACTTGGAAAAATATTATTTCCAATAACTGTCTTAACACATTTTTCCATTAGAATTTTGAATCATTAATTAATTTGGTAACTTAAAAGTTCAAGGGCTTGTTTGTAATTAAATCATTCTTTTTCTAAGTACAGGGACTGTTCTGTCATTTTGTTAAACTTCTAGTTCGTTACATTGCTCTTAGCGAATTGGGTTATCATAACGAACTGGTCATTGTAACGAATTGGACCTTATAACGAACTAGTCCTTTGACGAATCAGTTCATGTAGCGAATCAGTCCATGTAACGAATTGGACCTTCCAATTTGTTATCTCCTTTAACGAATGACTATAACGAATCAAGGGTGATTCGTTATATTTTCTCTTAACTAATTGAACACGAACTGAAGCTAGTTCGCTATGCTTTCTGTAACGAATTACATGGCGAATCACCCATAATTCGTTAAATTCCCGTTAACGAATTAGGGTTAGTTCAGATAATGTCAGAAACATTCTCTGACGTTCCTTTATCCTTGTACCATTTCCGGCGCCGTCGCCGGAAAAACGCGGTTTCGCCGGAAAAACGAGTTTTGACTCGTTTTTCACCGTTTTTCGCCTCGTTCGATCCATATCTGAGCTAGGGTGATCCCTAAGCTCATCTTAAGTTCGGTTTATACCCGATTTCACCCGGATCTCGTGACTTAAACGGTTTAACGGTGTCGGCTCGTCGTTTTGTGACCATTTCTAACGGGTTTAAGCTCATACAACATCATACTATCATTACCTTGGGTCGGGATCGGTTCTTCTTCTATGTTTCGGTTAGAGAGAGAATTAGAGAGAGAGAGAGAGAGAGAGAGCTTAAGTGTGTGTTTTGATGGTGTATGGAATATGTGTGAAATGAATTAAATGGGTGATTTAAGGTTTATATAATTAAAGATCATGGGCTTAAGCCCATGGTCTTTTCCTTCTTTTCTTCATGACCCAAGTCCATAACCCATATCCATTTTACCCAACACTAGCCCGACTCATAATAATACATATTCTCATTTTATTGACCGAAACTAGAACAACGGGATGTTACACCGGCAGCCCGAGTTTTTATCTTTTATTTTTTTTTATTATTTTACCATATTTAAGGGTTTTAAAATCATTATTAATTAATATTAATTATTAAATAAACATTATTTTATTAAGACCGACATCTTGGTGTTATGTTCTTGTCAAACCTCGTTAAAAGTTTTCGTTTACGTATACATATATATATATACATATACATGATTTGGTTCATTTCAGAAGGGTTTTTAGTGCAGGAAGTGCGAGAAATGAATCCAACCAATCACATATTTTTCTTTTGTTTTATCATTAATTTATTGATAAGGGTATTATAGTAAAATGTGTATTTTTTCCTATATGGTAAGTCATGATTTATGTGGAAGTTATATTAAATTATTCTCATATTTCTATATCCAAATCAACATATATCTTTTTTTTTATCAAATTCAATTTAAAAATTGGTGTGCTTTAAAATGAAAAATATAAGCTGAAACAATCTAATACAAATATAATATTTTAACTCACATTATATGTTGTTTAATCCATATTATCTTTTTTTTTTTGTAATTTAAATTTCAAACGTTTATCAAACTAATAGTCTATTCTTGAATTCAAAATGGATAAAACAAATCTTGTTATACCAAATCAATATGGCACACATTCATCGTTTATGGTTAATTTGACATCATACATGTGTACAATATAACAACAAGGTTAGTTGCAATTCAGGATCTTATGATAGTAATTTTCTTGAGCTATTGACAAATCTTGGTTTGGATAGAAACATTTCTGACAACCAATGTGGATAAATATCAACGAATCAAAATAAAAAAGGTGTGGTTATTACTTGTGCAATTACGTGTTTTATGGTCTCGGGCTTCCATATGTCTAAACTAACTATCAAATGACATACACAATAACTTAACCACTTGTACAATAAAATCAGATAAACAAAACCCTTTGGAATCACATAAACAAAACTTATTAACAATAAAATTCGATTACTTTATTGAGTAACTTAAGCAAAACACTACGCCCCATACATGAGTCAAAACCAATAAACATACTAGTCATTCTCTGCATATTCCTTCATCAAACAAATTAGTCGAACCTCCATTATATATGATTCTAGTGTTTATGTCTGAACAAGCCTCCCTGTTTGTCAAGTCACCTTTAATAGCAGAATCTATCATTTGTTTCAACCATAAAACAAAAAACAAATTTTAAAAAAGATTAAACATTAATGCAACTAGTTTTCATATCAACTATATTATTATCAAAAAAATATAAAAAAATATATACAACATCTACACATATCATCATACAACTAACCTTTTTACACTTGTTCATAATACCACCTACATAGATCATCATATTATTCATAATGTACCGTGTAATAACTTTTGAGATTTTTAATGGTTGTGTACGGATATTCTTACATATATACACATACAAACCATTACACTAACCACACAATTATAGATCCTTACATAGCCATTAACTAAACATATGCAAAGTAAATCCTAAACAAACTAAACATAACATAATCCAGACTCAAATTAATACCTACACAGAATACACAATTTGCAGATAAATCTTGCATAACCTACAAATAACATATTGTATAGTCAAAGTAACACCTAAACGACACAATTTGAAAATAAACTCTACACAACATACATATGATAGAATGTATACTCAAACTAACACCTTCACAACCTGCACAATTTGAAGATAGTCCCTACATAGCCTACACATACGTACATAATAGAATGCATACTCAAACAAACACCTACACAGCCTACACAGTTGCTGATAAACCCTACGCATCATACACATAACTGGATGTCTACTCAAACTAACACCTTCATACTTTCACAGCCTACACAGTTTGCAGATAAACCTACACAGCCTACACATAACAAAATTTATACTCAAATTAACACCTACACAACCTACACATAACATAATGTATACTCCAATTAACTCCTACAAGCCTACACAATTTGCAGGCAACCCCTACACAGGTACAAATACATTACACTAACCAATCATTGTTGACTCTAGCTGGATAATCTTAAATAGCCTACACAATTTGCAAATAATTATACACAACCGACACATATACAAATACAGATCAACAGACTATCCAAACAATAATGCAGCTTTGTACTAAAAAAAAATCCTAAATGATTTATCATAAAAAATTATCATAATTAAAATAAAGAATTAGCACCAAACAATTATGTTTAGTAGTTTAGTTTTAAATACAAATCAAGAAATTGCCCCCAACTATTTTTTTAAAATCCTACTTTTACCTAACTCATCAACGAATTTGATGTTCAGATTATGAATTTGGTATATTGATTTCTAGATCGAGGTGTATCGAGATATTACAAAAAAAACATATATATGATACTAACCTTCGTATAAATAACCAATCAGCGTATTGGAGATTGAGATTTTGGATATTCTGAAAATAGATTAGTGAATTAGAGATTGAAGATTGTGGGATTTTATTAGGGGCAAAAAAAGGGGAATTGCTCTAAAGATCGATCATGATGATGGATGTTGATTAATGATTAGGGCATGAAAATGGTGAACAGTTTCTACTAATGTACGTTACACTGATTAACCCTACATCTGAAAGATTAATATGCCCTTTTACTCAAAAAACCAGTTATCATATTATCTTATTATTACAACTATGCCACTATTAATCTATACCATTGATTGCACATGATGAATGGTCAAGATCAAATTCTCGCACTTCCCTCTATAAAATTACTTCTCGCATGAACCATCCCCTATATATACGTATATATGTGTATCATAAGTATATATTTTTAATAATAATAAATCATATTACCTTATTAAACCCCGAAACCATTATTTATGTTTTCTCTTCGTTGATTCTCCTTTTCAAATTTGTTTATATTCATTATATAAATATATGATATATATATGTATTATTAGTTAAAAAATTTAAACCAACGTAGTAATTATATTTACAAAAGTAGATGTTTCGTTAAAGAGTCCAAGCTATATTGTATAATAAATATTAGAATTTAACCTTTGTTTTAAATTATTTAATATATGAAAAGTTAGGTTAATTTATGTATACATTTATAATTGCTTTATATTTATTTAAATATTATCTAAATAATTGTATAATGGTATTATATTTAATTCATATTTATTTATTTAAACTAATAATAATGATTTCACGATAATAATAACCGTAGAGTTCAGTAGATCAATCAATAACATGTTAATCACAACATAACTCAAATCACACCGAAATCTTAACTCATTAAATAATGTATATCTTTTATAATTAACTCGTATTATTATTATTTAACTAGGAATCCTTGTCAGTGTATCCCGAAGGATTATCTCTCTTACATCATCACTTGTTTTTCGTTCATCAGATCAGGTGAGTAATCACTCCCCTTTTTACTTATTTTAAATCCTTTTGGGGACATATGCGTATTTATAATATTTATTTATTATCTAGTATTCAAAACCGCAACTGTTTAATCCTTGTGTGTATATCAGTTTATGCCTAACTTGTTATTTGCTTACTTGCTTTATTTGAATACATCTCGGAGAGGTTCAACATATTCTCAGTCTAGTATGATCATACGACAGTCGTAGTGGTCGGCGTCCAACGCATTGACAATGGTTTCACCGACATCTCATTCTTGGTAACCAATGCCCATTCGCATGGCAATGGTTTAGCCATTTCTTTATGGTTTGGTTGATTGTTTATATGCTATGGTTTAACTATTTATTCTCACAGGAATAGTTTGTATCTTTCTTTAATTATTATATATTATTATTTTTGTGTCTTAACCTGGTGTTTTACTCACTCAACATGTGTTGTTGACAAAAATTTATTTTATACGCATTTGCAGGTTATCAGCTTGGTTGTTTAGTAAGATGAAGATCACATATATATGCCCTTTAAGGATACAAACTTAATTGATCATTGTTGTAATTTCTTTATATTTGATGTACCTAACTTTAATTGTTTTGTTTAAATTAATTAAATATATATATATATATATATATATATATTGTCATTTTTTAATTTGCGTGATAGTACCTTGAGAGCTGTGGACAATCAGCTCAGGCCCTGGCATTTCCACCGTAGGTTGGGGTGTGACACCTACGATGTTATCATTAACCTACACATTAATGATAAACCTGCATAGAGTACATATGCTATTTGTTGGTACATGATGTCAGTAGTTCAGTATCTAGTGTCTGTAATTGTGTTAGTTGGTTTTTGTATTAATGTTTAAGCGAACTTGTCTATAAGTTCGCCTGATATAGGCGAACTTGTGGAACAAGCGAAGTTAGTGACAACTTCGCCTAGCATGTTAGGCGAAGTTGTCGAATGATATATAGGTATAACTACGGCTTGTTTTGATTATTAACGATTCAGTACGTGTAATCGGTGATTGACATATCACGTGTTATTAGTTGCAATACAACGTGTCTTTTTGGTATTGTAACGTGTGTTTGCTTGTGTTTAGCGTGTATCGTCTTCTACGCTTGTATCGTCTTACATAGGGATTCCGCACCTACGTAGAACGAGATATTTCCGTGTAGATCCGGCTAGGAACCTACAATTGGTATCAGAGCATTTGCTCGTGATTGTGTGGTTCGGGATTATCACACGAGTGTAGAAATCGTTCAGTTCGACTATTCGCGGGACGAGTTTACGTTGGAATACCGAGTTTTTGTATCCTACTCACCTCACTCCACCAAAAACAACCCATAACACCTTCGCATACCTCGCAAAACGTCAAAATCAAACCTGCAAAAATGTTGTGTTCATCAGGCGAAGTTGCCGCCACTGTTTGTAGGGTTTAGGCGAAGATATAAGTTTAAGCGAAGTTATTAACAACTTCGCCTACCTCATAAGTTCTCTTAACTTAAGCGAAGTTGTCTTAAGCGAAGTTAACATCAGGCGAAGTTGAGAAGAAAGCGAAGTTAATGATTTAAGCGAAGTTGAGAATTCAAGCGAATTTAAGACTTAAGCGAAGTTAAGTTTAACTTCGCCTATTGATACTGTTCGGAATAATTTAATATTTTTTTTTGTTTCTTGAGTGTTCGTTCGTATTTCTTCCAAAGATGACTTCTATAAATATTACGGAACTGGTAAAAATGGAAGTGGAAGCAGGTTCAGCTAATAAGGTACCGAAAATGCTTAAGGGTACCGATTTCGTGGCTTGGAAGGATCGTTTTGAACAATATGTTAAATATCAAGATGCTAAGATGTGGGTGTGCATACAATATGGATACATTCCACCAACGGCTTTGTTTGAGGGACGTGAACAAATTAAGAAATACAATAAGATGGAAGAGGAAGAAAAGAAGATGTATGAGGCAGAAAGCAAAGTTCATGCGGCGATAACAATGGCTCTTCCACAAGAAATTCTTCACACCTTCAGGAAATACAAAACCGCCAGAGAGTTATGGGAAGCGCTTGAAAACCGATATGAGGGTAATGTGGGGATACGTGCATCCAAGATTAAGCTACTCAAAACCCAATTCTCGGTGTTCAAGTATTTGAAGAATGAGTCACTTGATGATATCATCACAAGGTATTATCACTTGATGACCGAACTCAGAAACTATTCAATTGAATATAAAGAAGACGAGATCGTGGAAAAACTTTGTGATGCTCTCCCACTGAAATAGGAGATGTACACTGTCTTGATAAGAGAAGATAAAGAGTTTGCCAACATTGACTTGGAAACAGCAGTCAATAAACTACGAACTTTTGAACTTAACATGGTTCGAAAAGAGACACCAACTGATCAGGTTCAGGATCCGGGAATGTATGGTGCGAAAGTTACCTCAAGTTCAAGTTCGAAGTCTGAATCATCTGCTTACTACTCAAAGGGAGACTCGAGCTCTAACTCAACTCATGATGGTCATGTAACTCTCAATATGGATGGTGATGTGTGTTTCGTAGCTGGTGGAACAAATTCTTCTAAACCTCAAGCAACAACTAGTAGTTTTTCTTCGAGTATTCCAAACAACAACTACTCTCAGATGCCTATGAGTGTTAAGTCTGCTGAACAGCAATTTGCTCTTTATGCATCTTTCATTGCTTCTTACGAAAATTACATCAAGGGTAAAATTGTTGACCCTTCAACTTTAGACGAAGACTATGATCAGATCGATGCTGATGATCTGGAGGAGATGGATCTGCAGTGGCAGATGGCGATGATAGTGAGAAGGGTTAAAAGGTTTATGAAGAAAACAGGTAGAAAGTTCGTTGGCGAAAGACCAGGTTTTGATAAGTCAAAGGTCCGGTGTTATAACTGTCAACAGAATGGCCACTTTGCTAAAGAATGCACAAATGAAAGAGTTGAACGTAGTCAGAACAGGCAAACACAACCGAATGGGGGAAGTAATGAGAATAGGGCGATGGTATCCAGACAGAACGGGGGATACAATTGGAATCTGGAGGTTGAGGAAGTGTTCGAACAGGCCAACTTGGTTAACATCGAAACTGAAGGAAACGACAGAGAGACAAGAGAAGATCAAGCTTATATGGCAGAGATGAATGATCAGCTCTCTGAGGTAAGTTCTGAACTCCCTTGTATGAAATGTGAAAATCTGACTGAACAATTGAAAACGTTAACTGATCAGTTTGTTAGTTTGGACTCTCAATTTAAAACGTTAAAAGAAGATCATCATTACACTAAAACTAGAGAAAATAGTTATTCAGTAAAGATTAAGGCTAGTGAAAAAGATATCAGAAGTCTTAAAGCAAGTCTTGCTGAAAAAATACAAGTAATTGATCTTAGCTATGAAGTGTTAGAAGAGAAAACCAAACTAATTGCTGAAAGGGATAAACAGATAGCTGATTACCAGGTGAAGGTGGTGGAACTAAACAGAAAGCTTGAGCAGTTTAGAAATTCCTCTGCAATACTTGATCACCTCGTAAGTGATCAACGTTCCCCAGTTAAAACGGGAGGAATTGGATATTCTAAAGTTCTTCCACCTTATAATCATAACTATACATATGATCCTAGTAATCAGAAATCTGTTGATGTTGAGATTAGTCAGACAGTTCCTGTCATAGTTTCAATTAAAAAACCTGAATTGAGTGAAAAAGATACGACTAAGCCTGTTCCGAGTGTTAAGATTTCTGTTCCAAGTTCTGTCTCATCAAATTCGGACAAGACATCCGAATCTAGTGAGACAAAAGAAGAGGTAGTGTTACTAAGACGTGGGGAGGAGTATAAGCCTACTGAAAAGAAGTCTTCTCTAAACCCGTATGTCCCACCATATGTTAGACAAACGGGTAGTAATGCTACCTCAACATCAGAAACAACTGTTGAGATGAAAGTTGAACACAGGAGTTGTTTCAGATGTAATCAAATAGGACACCTGATTGCTAATTGCCCTCTAAATCAAAGATTCAGAGATATGAGGCCTCCTAAACTGAGATAAGCCTAACGGTAATCGTTATAATGGTAAGAATGCTAACTCACCAATGTTCAGACATTGGAATAAACCAAAAAATCAGAGATGTCAATCTCAGTTTTTCCCTGTTAACAACCAAACCACTGGTTATAACTCATTTAATTCACGAAGGTTTGGTTGGCCTCATAGTCAATCAACAAGAAGGTATCCATTTAGGACTTACAGAAATCATTCTAATACTAACTTTGGACAGCCAAAGTACGGGATACCTTTTAACAGATTTAATCGACCCAAGACCAATAGGTCTTGGGTCCCCAGATTTTAATCCTTTGCTTTAATCGTGCAGGAACAGTTGAACAGGGCTGCAAACAATCTATGGGTTATGGATAGCGGCTGTTCCCGGCACATGACTGGTAACAAGAATTTGTTACAAGAATGGAAACCTGTTCAGGGAGGTAGAGTAAGTTTTGCTGGAGAGAGTGGTGGAAGAATTACTGGAATTGGAACGGTGACTAATGGTAAAATGAAGTTAGAAAAGGTGAATTTCGTTGAAGAGCTGAAGCATAATTTGCTGAGTGTGTTTCAGATCTGTGACAAAGATTACACTGTGCACTTTACCAAAAATGAAGCGATTGTACTGTATCCTGGTTTCAAGATACCAGAGGCATGGATAGTGATGAAGGCTCCAAGGGAAAAGAATACATATGTAATGGACATGAGGTCAACTAAGATGGCAAGAGAAGAATCATGTCTTCTGTCAAAAGCAACTGAATCGGAGTCCGAGTTATGGCATCGAAGAATGGGGCATATACACCTTCGAAAAATGAACTACATTGTCAAGAATGGGCTGGTGCTTGGTGTTCCCTTAAAAAATATTAACTTTGAAGACCAATGCTTATCGTGCAAAAAGGGAAAACAACACAAGAAACCTCATCACACCAAGAAGATCAATTCAATAGTCAGTACCCTAGACCTACTTCACATGGATCTCTTCGGTCCCGTGAATGTAAAAAGCCTAGGTGGAACATCGTACTGCTTGGTGATAACTGATGATTTCTCTCGATATTCTTGGGTATATTTCCTGAAGACAAAAGATGAAACAGTTCAGTTGGTAATTAACTTGATTACCAAGGTTGAGAACATCGTGGGGAGAAAGGTTAAATACATCAGGAGTGACAATGGGACAGAGTTCAAAAACTACCAGATGGAGATGTTCTGCTTACAGAAAGGGATAGACCACGAGTACAGCGCCCCGTATACTCCGCAACAAAATGGGGTGGCTGAGAGGAAGAACAGGACGTTAATTGAAGGAGCCAGAACAATGCTGGCTGATGCTAAACTTCCTGTGGTGTTCTGGGCTGAAGCTGTTGCAACTGCCTGTTATATCCATAATCGAGTTTTAACTGTTAAAAGATTGAATAAAACATGTTATGAACTTATGCATGGTAGAAAGCCTAACTTGAATGGTCTTGAACCATTCGGGTCCCCATGTTCAATATTAAAGACGAACTCAAAATTTGGTGAGATAGCCGACGAAGGTATTTTAGTCGGATATGTTGTTGGGACACCCAACAGACGAGTCTTTAATCTATCGACCAGCAAGGTTGAGGTAGTGTGTAACACTGACATCACAAGTTACAAACCACCAAAACCAAGCACGGGACCCGCTGAGGCTTTCGACTATGATAAGCTTTTTAAATCTTTTAATTTGTCTTACTTGGATTGTGCAGAAGTTTATGAGAGAATAGCTACGCAGATTCTTTATGATGAGGAAGAAAATTTTGTGCAACGTCCGCAGTACGATGAATGTCAACCTTCCTCGTCAACTGCTATCGACACCCCTGCTGCCTTTACTGAAGACGAATTCTTCAATCCTTTTCACTCTCAACAACAATCGCCCATTGATGAACTATCTTCGAACCTGGAAGACAATCTGCAAGTCAGTTCGGTTCCGACTACTGGAGTTCATAAATATCACCCTTTGGAGAACGTGATAGGTGATCTGTCTGATGGTGTACAAACAAACGAAGCTTGAATGAGGACACCTGTGTTTACGCAAGTATCAAAGAAACAGGTATCATTAACGAGTGCCTGTACACCTGCTTCATTAGCCAGATTGAACCAAAGAACTATCAAATGGCTCTAAAGGACAGTTCGTGGGTCGAAGCCATGCAAGAAGAGTTAGCCCAGTTCGAGAAGATGGAGGTTTGGAAATTGGTTGCAAAACCGAAGAATGTGCATGCGATTGGCACAAAATGGGTTTTCAAATGCAAGAGAGATGAAAAAGGGATAATTATCAGGAACAAGGCGAGGCTGGTTGTAAAAGGTTTTAATCAGCAAGAAGGGATCGACTACAATGAAGTGTTTGCTCCTGTGGCGAGATTGGAAGCGATTCGTTTGTTTTTGGCATTTGCTGCACACAAGGAGATGAAGGTGTTCCAGTTAGACGTGAAAAGTGGGTTTTTTAATGGTAAAGTCGATGAGGTTGTGTACGTTGAGCAACCTCCAGGTTTTCCTGACCCAGACTTTCCTGATCACATGTACAAGCTAAGTAAAGCGCTATATGGGCTACATCAGGCCCCTCGTGCCTGGTATGCAACTCTATCTGATTACTTTCTTGAGAATGGGTTTGAAAGGGGAAAGATCGATAGCACACTGTTCGTTAAGAGAAAAGGAAGAGACTTTCTTCTGGTTCAAGTCTACGTGGACGACATCATCTTTGCTGCATCAAAAGTCGCCATGTGTCAGGAGTTTGAAGCCATCATGAAAAAGAGGTTTGAAATGAGTGCTATGGGTGAACTAACTTTCTTTTTAGGATTGCAGGTTGATCAGAAGAAAGATGGGATGTTCATTCATCAGACTAAATATGTCCAAGACGTTCTCAAACGCTTCAAGATGGAGGACAGCACTCCATTTGATACTCCAGTTTGCGTCAACCATAAACTGGGTGCTGATTCAGACAGTGATGCAGACGTGGACCCCACCCAATATCGGGCAATCATAGGTTCTTTAATGTATTTAACTGCATCTAGACCTGATATTATGTTTGCAGTCTGTCTTTGTGCTCGCTTTCAGGCAAACCCAAAGGAATCTCACATGAAGGGTGTGAATAGGATATTGCGGTATCTCAAGGGCAAGCCTAAGCTGGGGTTGTGGTACACGAAAGGGGGAGACTTGGAGCTGGTCGCTTACACGGATTCTGACTATGGTGGATGCAATCAGAATCGGAAGTCAACAACAGGGGGGTGCCAGTTTCTTGGAGGCAGATTAGTGTCATGGCAGTGCAAGAAGCAAACCTCAGTCGCCATTTCTACATGTGAAGCAGAGTACATGGCAGCATCGAACTGCTGCTCTCAGGTTCTTCGGATACAACAGCAATTGCGCGATTACGGTCTGAAGTTCTCTCATGCTCCTATTTGCATAGATAACACTGCTGCTATCTCAGTAACTAACAATCCCGTAAAGCATAGCAAAACTAAACACATTGACATTCGTCATCATTTTATACGGGATTGTGCTGAGAAGAAATTAATAGTGCTAGAAAAGGTTGATTCGTTAGATAATTTCGCTGATTTGTTTACTAAAGCGTTTGACAAAAATCGTTTTCAAAACCCTGTTGAGCTAAATGGGATGATCAATCCCGAGTAACCGTGTTTTTCGTTTTTATTTAAAAAAAAAACATCACTATCTCTTAGAATTATGTCGGTTGCTTCAGTTTGAAGGACATATCTTCAGATATGTTTGGTCCTCATTTCTACCTGTAGAGTATGAGGATAGCCATTAACCAGATGACTGAAAGTGACCGGGGCGGTTTATGATGTGTTTTTATTCTTTCGCTGAAAATCAGTCGTTCATACTCAATTAGAAGGACACATACTTGTATGTGGTCGGTCCAGCTGATCCATTGGATCCTCAGGATAGTCGTTTACCTGAAAACTTTGACTTGATCGGGGCGATAGAATTTAAAATATTTTTTTTGGGAGATGAAATAATTTTTCAAGTCTACTACTTCGTAAGAAGTGTCTATACAATGTTTATATGAAAATTGATCCAACCTTGGAAAGTGATACACAAACTATTTCTGTGTGCTTAACTAGTGAAGTTATTAGGCCTAAAAGACTCTAGAACAGTCATTGTATGTTATGGTAGCTTTTTATGGTGCGTAAAAGTTGAAGTGATACTAACTAACTCTCCTCGAGTTTAAGTGGAAACTCATTAAGAGTTGTGCATGTCTTCATATATATCTTTCTGAATGATAGGCAGAAAAGCGATTACCCAGTCATACACGAGCCCGTGAGTGTTCTGATTTCCGAGAAGATAGTGTGTCAAGAAACTGCAGTGATCCAGATTCGGGACTTGCAGTAGTCTACTGTTTACGGCTATGGAAATCTTTAAAAAAAGAAATTAAGCCCTCTGAAGTCTATTATGTTATACTTATCAATCAAGAGGCAAGACCGAGAACGAGATGAATATCGAGATGTATTTACAGCTTAATCAGACATTATGGGTCGAGGTCAACTTGGGGTGACTTGGGGAAAGCCAAATACGCTTTGAGAATAGATAGGAGACATCACATTCTCTGATGTGTTGCCCATTTATATTTTGAGCTTAATTGAACCTAACCCGAATCACAGAAGCGATGAAAACCATTCTAAGTTATTTACCTGCTTACAACATGTTTCTTTATGTCATAATACAGCTGAACATGGATCTATGTGACAGTCACTTAATTAGTATGATTCCTGTTCGAATCTTTTCTAAAACATGTTGGTCCTCGACAAGACTGAAATTTGATCTCGTGTACTTTATTTCTAAATCTTATTCTACTTATGTCGTTTTATGATTTTATACCTGGTTACTTGGTCTTTGATCGTATCATTTAACTCTTTAAAGGAAGTTTTAAAAGTTAATGGCAAAATGTTCAAATTATAAGGGATTGTTTTGTAAAATATAGGCGAAGTTATGGGATAGGTGAAGTTAACCCTAACTTCGCCTGTATAACTTTGACCCTATATAAAGAAATTTTTGGTCAAACTCATTATTATTTTCTAAAACCAGCGAACTTATCAACACTTAACCCTCGGCGAAGTTGTCTTGTTGACTCAAAACTCAATTTTAATCTCGTTCATTCTGTGTTAAAGGTGTGTAGGGTCGTAGAATCTTATAATCAATGTCAATGGCGTTAATCAGTGGTTGTTTTGATTCGATTAGTGACCCCGTTCTTTCAAACATCCAACACCCGCTTTTCAAACTTGTTTTAACGTAGTCGTATTCAACTTGATCGTGTTGATCTCCGTCAAAACATGTTTGGTTGAGTCCGCAATCTCCAAATTGACCAAATTCACTTCGTTTGAACGTCTAAACTGTTGCCGCTTCATATTCAGGCAAAGTTACAGTTTAGGCGAAGTTATCCTTAACTTCGCCTGTTGATTTAATTGTTTCTCTTCACAAGAGGCGAAGTTGTGGTCAGGCGAAGTTATCATTAACTTCGCCTGACCCTTTATATTTTTATCTCTAACTGTTATCAGGCGAAGTTATAGTTAAGACGAAGTTATTCACAACTTCGCCCTTTCCCTAACTTCGCCTATACAGAAACAATCATAACTACGATCATGGTAACAAGCAAATTTGTGATTTGCTTCGACGTTTCTCTAACTTAGACAGTTTGTGTTGCAGATATGGCAGCTGTAGCGGGAGCAGGTGGTGCTGGTGGTGACGAAGGAGGAGATAACAATCAGCAGTTTTTCCCGGGGCATAACATGTACATAACTTTGGACCCGGATGCGAGCGGTGTTGACGATTATCGCGAGATCATCACGTTTCTTATCCGCTCGCGTATCTTCCACGCTATTACTACAACACTGCCCATCTCCTTACCTAACATAGAAGATTTCTGGCAAACGGTTGAGTATGATTGCAGAGTAGAGCCCCCAGTTATGCGTGCAACGGTTAACAATCAGATAGTGCAGTTCTCGTCAGAACAGATACGGGTTGCTTTGCAGTTTGGGGATGAAACGAGAGATGACCCTACTGTAACGATTCCGACGAAACCAGGTATACCCTAACCGGTAGACTGTAGTTACGTCATATTTAATGTCGGGTACATGAATTACCATAGTAATCATACGAGAATACATGGTTCATTGTATTGATTGTACGTGAATATATAATTCACCGTATTGAATATGCGATCAATCGATCGATAGTTATTGAAACCCGAATGAATCGAGGGTTCAATTATAGACGAGTTATATGATATTTAGTGATGTTACGAAGTATTAAAGCTTCGGGATAAGTGGATTAAAGCACAGAAAAAGGATTTCGATTTAATAGTACGTCGGTACGTTAAACGAAACCTTTAATACCAAACCGAGCAAGAGACGATCGATCAAGCCGAAAAAGATGCGTAATAATTAGTAATATGACGTTTTAAGTTAATAAATGTCATGATTTAAGTTTTTAAAGTTTTTAAATCGGTTTTATATAAATTTCATTTTTAAGCCGAAAAACGACCGTTTTCACCCCGTTTTAAGCCGAATTAAACGTTTAACCGAAAAATGAACTGAATCAGATTATCCAAAACATTATCCGGATTACGAGAATCCAAATGAGTGGCCAAGAATGAAGAGGTGGGTCCCACCCCACCCCCACATAATTCCGATCGGCCTCAATGGGGCTAACCCCATTTCATTTTTCTTTTTTTCATCCAACAATCCAACAATCCTTCAAACCTCTCAACCTCATGATCAAAAACCCGAGCTTTTGGAGCAAGAAAACAAGGTAAAGAATCGAGTTAATCACGTTTCCATCTTCGTTTCTTGAGTTTAATTGCAAGAAAATGAGGTTTCAAAGATGAAAACCGATTCTTGCATGATCAAGTGATGTATACGGGTTATACAAGGGATCTTGGTCCAAGAAAGGAGTTAAACGAATCAAAAAAGAATTTTTACGGTTAAATCTTTGTTTTTGGAATCATAACCGAAACCATGAAATAAATGGCTTGATCGTGAGTGTAACTTGCTTGGTATTGTGGTATATTGTTTGTAGGCTCTGTATTTAGTGGTAGATAAGGCGGAAAGACGAGTTTGTAGCTTGTAGTGGCGGAAAACGAAAGGTATATTCGGTTATGTTCGGTTTTGGGAAATTTGGACAGATTGTTGATGCTTTAGATTTAGGTCATGAAATTTTACAGAGGTGTTAAACACATGAAAATATGAGTTCTGTGAATTTTTGGTAATTTTTGGATAAAGGATGAATATTTGGTGAATTTAATGCTCGCTTTTGGCCAAAAATGGTGAAAAATAGTTAAATATTATGAAAAATTCTGGAAAATTTCAGATAAGCTTTTTATATCATTTATATGTCACACACAAAATATGAGGTCAGTTGGAGAAGTCTAAGTAGGCTTTTCGGTTAAACGAGTTCTAGGGTGTTCTAGCTTGGTTTTAGTAAAAATGACATGTAAAAGAAGATTTTGGTTCTGGAAAAATTATAGGGGACTATGTGGATGGCAGGGGACATCCAGGAAAAATTTGGGATTTTTCTAAGATCGTTTGGTATTTACGACATATTTAGTGTTTAAATGGTGTTTAAAAATAGATAAATAAATTTTAAATATAAGAATTAATTCTGGAAATATTTTTATTAAATTCCCCACTGTTAAAAAGTGATTTGTTCAAAATTTCAAGATCCGAGAGTAAACGGATAAGTATTTGTGCTAATTATCAAACTTTTAAAGTTAAAACGCGTAAACCGGTGAAGTTCGCTTAAGCGAGCTGACTGGTGTATAAAAACCCTAAAAATGAACGATTTTCATATAATTAAACAAGTAAAAATAAATCATCCGAAAGTAATTCGGATGATTTGAGTAATTTTAACCTATTTTAACAGTTTCCGGTACGCCAAAGACGGAAACGGGTCCCGCGGCCAAACGGGACGTCTAAACCGAGCTATAATTTCACCACTTTAATTAAGTTATCAGTCAACAACTATTTGCGGGTCGTGTGCGACCAAACTCATTTTGAAAAATAAAATTGGATAGCCGTGCTGGGCACGCAAAACGGGGAAAACGAATTAATAGAAAATTTGACTGTTGAACTCTAAACGACATCACAATCTGAGTCCGGAGAAGTATTTCGGGTACAGTACTGGGTTAACAGTGTCCCCAGATGTACCAGTTGATACGGTTAAAAGATTATATAAACAATAAGTGTATAATAACGATCTTAGGGATCATATTACAGATTGGACGCGTTAATTGATAATGATTGTTGTTACCTGCTTGCATGTGCTAAGGTGAGTTTCACGAGCCCCTTTTTCAGAATTGTTTTCAAATATTTTCCCGGGGCGGAAAGCATGTTATTATTTAAATGTTTAAGTACATATTGAACGCATGGATTTGCGTGTATTTATAAATATTTGATTGTACGGGAATCGTACGGAGTGAGTACAAGACTGGGTTAACAGTGTCCCCAGATGTCTTTGGAAGTGTTTCTGGGTTAACATTGTCCCCGGAGTGAGTACAGTACTGGGTTAACAGTGTCCCCAGGGGTCCCTAGAAGTGTTTCCGGGTTAACATTGTCCCCGGAGTGAGTACAGTACTGGGTTAACAGTGTCCCCAGATAATATTATATTATGATATGGATTTATCATGGTTTACTAAAATTGTGAAACTCACCAACTATTCGTAGTTGACCCGTTTTCTCACATGCTTTTCAGGTACAATTAAGATGAAGTGATTGCTTACGTGCTAAGTGCTTGATGTGTGTAAGATTTGCGTGCAGGATGTTAGGATACATTATAACAAATAGAATTGTGTATCGTATTGTATGATGCGTGTATCACCTAGACAGTAATGAAATACAAGATAATGCAATTTGAAGTATATTAATGTATTCAGTTTTCTTTATAAACAATGTGGTTGATATCAGACGAGTCTGTCGCACCCCGTTTACGTTTCCGCTGCGGTTTCGGGGTGTTACACCTACAGACTTCGTGGCACCATTCAGAGATGGTGCGTTTTTAAGAATGGGCTATTCTGGTCCATTGGGGGATACTCAGAGACGCAAGGGGTTTTTATTAGACCAATGGCGCTTTCTTATGCACGTGATGATCATGTGTATGTCGGGGAGAAAGGCTGGTACATATGGAATGGGCGCGACGATGCAGTCGGCGATGACAGCACTGACTTACAATAAGCGTTATAGCTTTAGTCAGATGGTATTCTACGAGATAGATCGTCAAAGACGAGCGGTGACGCGTGAGAGGTTCTTGATGTATCCAAGATTCCTTCAAATGATCTTGAATCATGTGGCTCTCACATTACCTCAGAGCCGTCCGATTCGGTATGTGGAAAGTGTTAGCAAGAGAATCTTCGCTCAGTGTAGATCATCAAGTGCGAGGAGTAAACCTGAGCTCCGTCCTCGACATACTCCGTTATTTGGGTACTTGATCAACCCGGAGTATGTTGCAGCTCGTGGGGACGAGTTTCGGGATCCGGTACCGCAACAGGCAGGAGCACCTCAACCACCGCCTGAGGTACAACAATCACTGCCTGCTGCACCTGTTGTGGCACCGGAGGAACACGTTGATCTTGAAGCTGCTTTTGGCGGCCAAGGATTCTTCGATATGGAACGTGTTGATCCAGCGGAGGAGGTACAGGTCTCGGTTGCACAGGTTTCAAGTGTTGATGTGTCAATGGCAGCTACGACTGTGGCTGATTCTGATTCCTCAGATGATGATGTTGCTGAAGCTAGACAGATTTTGATTACTCAAGAAAGAATTCATGGGAAAAGAAAGAGAGACACCGATGACAGTGTTTCGGATTTTGAAGAAGATCTACATCGTTTGGTTCGTAGAGCGAGAAAGGAAAGGGCGGGTGCAGGTTCGGGAGCTGGTGAGAGCTCAAGGGTGGTCCGTTTTTCTCCACCCGCACTGTCTGGTATGACTATGGTCCCTACATCATTGCTAGTTACAGGGCCAAGCGCCGCGGATGTTCCCGTGTTGACTACCTCATCTTACTTCGGCATCCCACCCACTACATTCCAGCTTTCGGCTCCGGAGATTGTGTCCTTGCCCCCTCCAACTCTTACTCCATCGGAGGTCGTTGCAAGGTTTGTTGAGTCGACGGTTGTTGCCACTGCAGGTTTGTCGGTTACGATACCACCTGCGGTTACGTTTCCACCTGTTTCTGAGGTGCCGGTTACCTTGGGGATCCTTCCTCCGTACGCTCAAGACATATCACATATGAGGTTTGATTTCGATGCAACCCTATCCGGCTCGGAAAGAATAGCAGTTCTTGAAAGAGTCGTGGCAGAACAGTCAAGAGTAAATCTAATCCAGACTCATGTTATTCAGCGCCTCGTTGCGGAGAATCAAATTCAGTCGTCCCTCCTGATCGAGCATGGTAAACTTTTTGATGCCTTGAAACAGTTCTTGGCATCTCAGGGGGAGACGAGCTGTAAAGGTGACGAGCTGCGGACGAAGAAGAGAAATGATCGAGACGATGATCCCAATGCATCGAAAGATGCAGGTGGAGAGTTGCCAAGAACTGAACAAGCTCTTGGGACTTCCACAACTCAGGGGGAGTCAACGAGTGCAGCTGGTGGTTCGGGGGGTGATGATGTGGTGGTTGTGGATGCTGAGGAGGTATTGGATGATGATGTTATAGGTAACGATGATGTGTTACCGTTGGAAGAGATCGAGAAGATAGGGGCTGAGATCGTGATTGACAATGAAGTTGAAGAAGGAGAGATTGTGGAGGAGAACATTGAGCATGAAATTCCGGCAGTTGAAAAGTCAGATCTGGGTTAAGATACGGAATGTGATGAGACTGAATGGGAGGAGCAGCCAAGATGGAAAGAAGGCTACGCTCAGTGGTTCGTAAAGACTAAGAAACCGGCGGTCCCTACTATGTTCAAGAAAAGTTACAACATCAAAGGTTATGCTGAATCGAAAAAGAGGATTATTTGATGGTTATATGATGAGCAGTTGAGGCTCTTTGTGATTAAACGGTATGATGGGTTTCAGTATTTCAAGAGGTTGTTGAGATCGTTGAATACGTTGCCTGAGTGTGAGGTGAAGGACTTAGCCAGGTTGGGGTTGATAAACAGGAGTGATGATAACATGGCTAGGATCATTGGGAAGATAGTCTGGATGGAAAGCATAAAGGAGAAAAAGTTCGAGCTGTTGAAACCGCAGAAAGGAAAGCTCGTTGAAGACAGAGACAGAGGAATGAGAGCAGATGGCAAGCCTTGGATGAAAATGAAGTATAAGCCGATCCGGTGCTTAAAAGAAGTGCCGATGAAACAAATGCCCAAGGATGTGCTCAAAGATCTGAAATGGTGGTACGTTGATTGTGAAACGGCTGAGGCAGTGATGGAGGATGAAGATGAACAAGAACTGCTAAGAGTGTATGATCCCATGCACTTAGTGAATTTGTCTCAAGCAGACTTGCAGGTGCTGAACGAGAAAAAGATATTTTACATTCCTGCTTGGAAAGAAGAAGCCAAGATATACCAAAGAGTAGTTTCAGTTTATGTACGAGAAGGCGTTCATGCTTGAAGACGGGAGATAAGAGATTTTTGAGATTACAAGACACGTGTTTGAAGATAGAGATATGAAGCTACTGCCAAGGGGGAGTCTGTTGGTACATGATGTCAGTAGTTCAGTATCTAGTGTCTGTAATTGTGTTAGTTGGTTTTTGTATTAATGTTTAAGCGAACTTGTCTCACAAGTTCGCTTGATATAGGCGAACTTGTGGAACAAGCGAAGTTAGTGACAACTTCGCCTAGCATGTTAGGCGAAGTTGTCGAATGATATATAGGTATAGCTACGGCTTGTTTTGATTATTAACGATTCAGTACGTGTAATCGGTGATTGACATATCACGTGTTATTAGTTGCAATACAACGTGTCTTTTGGGTATTGTAATGTTTGTTTGCTTGTGTTTAGCGTGTATCGTCTTCTACGCCCGTATCGTCTTACATAGGGATTCCGCACCTACGTAGAACGAGATATTTCCGTGTAGATCCGGCTAGGAACCTACACTATTTGTTCCTACACTGGTATTATAAACATACACTATAATTATAAACGTATATCGAATACATTAATTATTTATCCTACATTGTTTTCATAAACCTACATTTTAATGATAAACCTAATATGAAATGTATTAGTTATTTATTATTATGTTATGTTATGTTTGAAATATTTCATTTTTATTTATTTATTATTACGGTATGTTATGTTGAAATATTTCATTTTGTCCCTGTATAGTATGCATGCTTATAGTGTTTTGCTGTAGAGACCCTTACACTACAACAATATTAAACTAGGAGTTGTATAACACAAATACAAATTAGGTAACGACATTTGTATGAACCAACATCTTGATATATTTTAATGTGATTAGAAATAAAAGATTAAAAAAATAAATAATAGGTGATCTGTTTGATATACGATATAATAAGAATAAATATTATTTATTGTGGGTCAAAAGCCACGGATCGTTAATATTAAAAACATAATACATATATGGTTTAAAATAATTTCTTTTTATATGTATTCTTAAAATTAAATTAAAATATAAATAAACTAAAAAAAGAATAAAAAGTAAAGTAGTATTTCAAACTTCCAAACTTAAATTGTTACCAAATAAAACAATTTGATGGTTTGCCATTACACCCTTCTAGTTAATTAAAATAAAAAGTAAAAGGAAAAATTTTGATTGGTTGAATAACGTCTCGCACTTTTTGCAATAATCTCATTTCTCTCCTGAACTTAACCATCTCTCTCTCTCTACATATATATATATATATATATAGAGAGAGAGAGAGAGAGAGAGAGAAATGTTAAAATAAAAAGTAATTTTTTTCCTAAAAAGTGTATGAATAATTTTCCACCATTAGATTAAAATCAACAAATAAGGGTAGGATTGTAATCTTATTTTATTTTCTTGTTATGGTATGTAAATATATAATTAATAAAAATTAAATAAGATCGATATTTTGTTCCTTGTTAATCGACATTCAGTTTAAATTAAATAAAAATTAACAATCAAGAAATTATCATGCAACACGATCTTTTTCGTATCCAGTATTCTTCTTTTTCTTATTCCCTATCTCATTTATTCATATCCAATAATCTTCTTAATCAATGCAATATTCAACATGGAGACCTTCATGAATGAACATCAATTAGGTAAAACTCTAGTAGTCTTCTTTTTCTCATTGGGCCTTTATGTTTTTCGTAACTATGGTGTGTTATGTTCATCTGATTTTTGTCTTAACCTATAAACATTCGGTTACGATGTTATGTAATTCGTCATTATGGCGCGGATAATAATTTCCTTATGACGTGTTTTGATTTCGGAATAACCTTAACCGTATGGTGTGTTTATGATTTGTATACACTGTGTTTAGTCATGATGTTGTGTTTCATGTTTTGTTTCTTCATTTAATATTTTATAATATTGTGTTTTTTGTTTTGTTTCGATATGCCTAAATAAGTTCAATTTTTGGTATGATCTTATGTAATCCGGTTCAAAAATGTGTATTCTTTTGATTATAGTGTGTTATTTTAATTTAATTCTTTGATAAATCTACATCAATTTCGTTTATTGTGTGTTATATTTGCGTTTTTTAGCCACGTTGAGTATACCTATTTAGAATTCCACCTAATTGACGGGGTCACCAGTGTGGTCTTATCCACATCAGTGTTGTTAGTTTGACTTATTTAATGTGTGCTATGCATACAATTCCGTTATTTTTACCGTAAGTGCCTTCATATACTAATTTCTTTGTCTTATGCACATTTTTTTCTAAGTTATTTTCAGCCTTGTTATTTTGAATACAACTTGATTAGTTTCCTTGTATTTACTTTACAGATCCACCAACCTACCAAAAGCTTGGAATTTAACACATCTCTCCCAATTACGGCACGAAGATGTACACGCCAATTGGGTCTGCATCAATGATACCCAATGAAGGTATGATTTTTGATTCTGTTAACGTTGCAGAGCAATTATATAAAAGATATGCTTTAGCGGGCAGATTTTCTATAAGGAAAGGCACACAAAGGGTGGTTAATAACGTTCTTCGGCTCAAGTATTTTGTTTGTAGCAAGGATGGGTCAAGAACGATTAAGGAGGCTGACACGCTTATTCAAGATTATAAAGGGAAAAAAGAGCGTAGGCGACCTTCTCAAAGAATCAGTTGTAATGCACAAATCCGCTTGATTTTAACTGATAAAGGCAAATATATGGTTAAATTTTTTGGCGAGCACACAATCATCTTTTTGTTAACGAGAATGATATCCATTTTCTGACTGCTGCTAGGGAGCCTACATTTACACACAAAAAGATGTTAGATTATTTGGCTAATATCAACATTGGTCCGGTTAAGGCTTTTAACATTATGCGGACCCTGTACGATGGCTTCGATAAAGTTAGCGTAACAAATTCTGATTGTAAAAACTACAAAAGAAAGATTTAACTTGTATATTGGCGACTAAGATGCTGAGATAGTTGTTCAACGTCTTATGGTGAAAAAAGACTATTGTCCTAATTTTTCATGTGACTATATTACCAGCAAGGATGGCACATTGAAGGGTTTATTTTAGGCCAACGAGTGTGCAAAGAGAAATTTCTATGTCTTCGGGGACGTTGTCCCATTTGATGCTACATATCGTCATAACAAGTACAAAACTTTTCATTCCATATTATACATTTTTTCCTTTCAATTATACAAACAAAAGTAGTGTGTATTTATTTCGTTTTATATTAACTGATATGTATAACATGGTTTTTGTTCCATTTACTGGAATTAACAACCATAATAGGAATGCTACTCTTGGTGCGGCTCTCCTTGGCGATGAAACAGCAGAAACTTGCATGGTTATTGAGGTGTTTTAAGACTGCCTTTAGGTACGAACCCCAAGTGGTTGTAACTGACCAAGACCTCACCATGAAACGTGTAATTGAAGACGTTTTCCCTAGTTCTAGACACCATTTGTGCATGTGGCATATTATAGATAAACTATCTGGGAATGTATAAATTCCATTTTAATTATTTTTCCCCATTTTTCTTTATAACAATAATGATTATTTTGTTTTCAATTATCTAAAAAAAGTTAAATTCACAGGTTGGTGCCAATCTATGCAACACTACTGACTTTAAGAGTCGGCTTTGTGATATTTTCAATAATGACCGATTTTCAGTCACACGATCACACTTGGCTGAAAGATATTTTCCAGATTAGAGAGTCGTGGATTCCAGCATACTATCGTGAAGAAAACATGTCTGGTCTAATGCGTACGTCATCAAGATCAGAGAGCGAGAACTACTTTTTTGGAAAATTTTGCAACGCACGTTGCACTTTGGTCGAGTTCTCTGCACATTTTGAAATTGCATTGGAACATCAAAGGCATGAACATCAAAAGAATGATCATGATTGTCATTACACAAGTGCAAAAATAATGAGTAACTACACTCTTGAAAAACAAACTCATGAAATATATACTAGAACCATCTTTTTTGATGTCCAAATGGAAATTCAGGCTGCACTTCACAACTTCACTTCTCGAAGCTACGAACAGGTCAGTGATTTAATAAAGTTTAGTATTCGAGACTTTGAGCATCTACCTGCTTCTTTTCATGAGGTAAATATGAAACGGCCTTACATTACATTTTTTTAATATTTATTGTTTTATACATATCACCAGTTTAGTAATCATCATAGGTAATGATTTGCTCGGAAGACGTGACGGTGTATTGCAGCTACAAGCGGTTCGAATAATTTGGTTTACTATGTCGCCACATTTTTAAGGTCCTCCACATTGGAGATATTAGGGTTTTCCCAAGACAGTAATTAATCGTAGGTGGACCAAAGATGCCATTTCTAATAGCCCAATGCGTTCTGTTGGTTTTAATGAGCCTAACATAGACAAAACTACCGACGTCTATCGTGTTGTTCGAGATATCAATATCTCTCATGATCATATTATAAATAAGCTGGTTACCGATATGGAAAAGTTAAACCAGTTTCGTGACTACGTCAACTATTACAAATCTACAATTGACGAGGTTACGTTTGATGCCCTAGACCTAGCAGGAGAGACCGGTTTGAAGAACTCATTGGCTTCCCTGAACCTGATCAGATTAACATGCGTGCTCCAATTGGTGTTAGGAATAAAGGTTGTGGTCTTCCTATTTGGTTTAGGTCTTTACGATATCAAGCAATAAGTCAAATTAAACTGCATAACCCTCAAAGGATGTGCAGAATATGTAAGCAACCAGGTCACGATGCCCATAATCATCATAAGTATGCTATAACGGGCGACACTTCAGCGAATGCTACATCCTCCCAAATTGATGAGATGGAACATTAAGGTTAATTGTTGTTTTTTTAAGTTTGTGTGGTTTGTTTTTTATTAGCACATTATAACTTTTTCCAGTTCTCATTTATGTTTTTGTCAAAACTAAAAATGTTCAGTGTGTTTATTTATTCATATTTGTCTGGTCTTTTTTGTTCCTCGATCATGATGTGTTCTGTGATGTTTTTTGTTTATTTATTCAAACTGTGCTTATTTACACATTTTTCGTGTTGTTGGTTGACATGCTTGTTCCTATCATTTTGATATTTTAACTACTTATCACATCCAGATTAGCAGTCATTACCTTCAAAAACTTTGCTTCCTAAATATTACACTTAATTTCTTATACACTGAGAGTGTTTAAATTCTAATTCACGTGCTATAATCCTGGACAAACTCGTCATTAACTACTACATGGATTTGCGTAATCTGTATACTAATACACACAACAACTTAAACAAAAACAATTTGAATTCTTATGCTTAAATCCACATATAGTAATACACGCCGATCCTAAATTAAATAAAAAATTACACAACAAATGCTTAACACAAAATATACTACTACACACTGATCATTAATTAAATCAACACCACATATTCAAAATAGTTCCAATCCATAAGCATTAAAATCCAAAACAAGTTCGGGGTTTGCAAAAACAGAAAATAAGTTAACGTTTTGGCAAAACCTTTTAAATTCAAAACACAAAACCAAAGGTCTAATATTCAAATCCACATAAACAAAAAAGTTGGAATAAAATATCAACATAGCTTCAAGTGCTCAATGATTCTTGCATGCGTTGTGTTTTCCAGTTCCATCTTCTCAGCAGCCAACAAACTCTCGTAGTTCATCATACTGTGCACCGTCTCCTCCTTTGTCAAGTTGATTTCGCTTAGCAAAATCTTCCCAGCATATTTCCTTTGAAGATCATTTAGCTTCGCCTTTTGTTTCCCTATAATTCTTCTGCAAGAGTCCACCTCTTCTGAAATCCCACAATCAGCAAACCACTCCATTGTCACAGAACCCTTAAAGGTCTCCATGTGTCTCATTAAAAACACTCCACAATCTACATGGTTGCTTTTACTACCCAAGGTATCTCCACCCTCGTTAGTGCAGACGTCTTGACCTTTGACGCCCCGGGGTGACTTATCAACGCTAGGTAACCCGCAAAAGTTTTTTCTTGTTATAAGTAACAACAACATTTAATATCTAATTTTAATAATAATGCTTTAACAAAAAAAAAAAACACATACCATCGTCTCAGGCCAGCCCTTATACCCATACTTGAACAACCCCCTGGTTCCATATTATCAATAACAAACGTCTGACGGGTCTTAAGGTTGAACGCCATTAGATAAAAGTGCTTCGTGTTTATAATTGGAATTAAAACTACCTCCACCCCTAGAATGCTTCTTAGTCTTTGCATTTCCAGAATATGGTCCATTTTGTCCTTAAAAAGCCTGCATCTGGTTGTGATATCTTCCTGATACTAGTCCAGTAATTGTATCAACTATCAACATAAAACATTCATTATACATTAAAAACAAAACAACACTACTGAGCAGAATAATATTCATACCAACATCACCGCTGAACAGAAAAGCCTATGAACTGTGTTAAACTTTGAACGTATAGCTTCTTCGTGGTTCAACAAACTTGCCTAAGCTGACATTGCTGACACATGCACCCATGTGTCCGGACGTAAAGTTTCCATTATCACCTTTAGTATGCTAACCCCCCTTCCGTGCTAAATATAATGTCCCTAATTAATGAAATAAAAAAACAGTACATATAAGCTATCTCATACCAAATACCTATTCATAAATAATAACTCAAAACAGCTTAAACTTACCAATGATTCTCGTAAGCCGCGAACACAAACTCAGCCAACTTCGCCTCTTCCTTTGTTAGCACAGCATTCAACTTAACAACAAGTTTCGCATATGGAGAGCATAAAACTTCGGAAAGGAACTTCAGTCGCTGAGGTCTTTTCGGTGTGTATACCTCCCAATCCGGTCCAGCAATTCGCTTTCCTTTAGCTACAACATCTGACGTCTCACGATCATTTTTTATCTCCCGATTCAAGCTTGAATTCCGGCACATTAAAAGTCACCTTCTTCGTTTTGGGGGTAGACTTTATCGAACCAGATTTGTATGTTGCAAACACTTTTTCTACGCTTTCCAAATTCCTTAATGTTACCACTATTGGAGATGTTTCACCCTCATCATCTCCTTCATTATTTCCAAATTCATCATCCCCCTTACTAGTGTATTGTAGGTTCCCAGCCGGATCTACACGGAATATCTCGTTCTACGTAGGTGCGGAATCCCTACGTAAGACGTTACGAGCGTAGAAGACGATACGAGCTAACACGACTGAACACACGTTACAATAAGCAAAGACACGTTGTATATTGCAACTGGAAACACGTGATATCAATCACTGATTACACAGCTCGTTACACGTAAACTCAAAACTTATTAACATCTCAGCCGTAACCTATACTTATAAGCATGACAACTTCGCCTGGCATGTTCAGGCGAAGTTGTTCCTAACTTCGCTTACTCATCAAGTTCGCCTGTATTAGCGAACTTGTGAGCTAACTTCGCTACATACAAAACACAAATCCAAACGACTCGATTACAGACACTATATACTGAACTACTAACATCATGTACCAACAGACTCCCCCTTGGCAGTAGCTTCATATCTTTATCTTCAAGCACGTGTCTTGTAATCTCAAAAATCTTGTATCATCATTTTCAAGCATGCACTCCTTCTCGTACACATACCGAAACAACTCTTTGATACTTCCTCGCTTCGTCTTTTCAAGCAGGAATATAAAATATCTTCTTCTCATTCAGCGCCTGCAGATCAGCTTCAGATAAGTTCACTAGATGCATCGGATCATAGACTCTCAGTAGCTCTTGTTCATCTTCGTCCTCCATTACTGCTTCAGCTGTTTCACAATCTACATACCACCACTTTAGCTCTTTCAGCACATCCTTGGGCATTTGTTTCATCGGCACTTCTTTTAGACACCGGATTGGCTTATACTTCATAATCATCCAAGGCTTGCCATCTGCTCTCATCCCTCTATCTTTGTCTTCAATGAGTTTTCCCTTTTGTGGTTTCAACAGCTCGAACTTCTTCTCTTTTATACTTTCCTTCCAAACAATCTTCCCAATGACTCTAGCCATATTACCATCACTTCTGTTTATCAATCCCAATCTGGCTAAGTCTTTCACTTCACATTCAGGCAATGTATTCAACGATCTCAACAGCCTTTTGAAGTACTGAACACCATCATATCTTTTTATCACAAAGAGCCTCAACTGCTCATCATATATCCAGCATATAATCCCCTTTCTCGATTCAGCATAACCTCTAATGTTGTAACTCTTCTTAAACATAGTAGGGACCGCTGGTTTCTTCGTTTTTACGAACCATTGAGCGTAGCCTTCTTTCCATCTTGTCTGCTCTTCCCATTCTGTCTCATCATTTCCCATATCTTTACCCATATCTGGCTTATCAACATCCGGAATCTCATGCTCCACATTCTCTTCTACTATCTCTCCCTCTTCTATCTCATTATCAATAACTATCTCTGCACCAATCTTCTCTATCTCTTCAACTGGTAAAACATCATCATCACCTATAAACTCATCATCCATCTCCTCAACATCCACGACCACCACCTCATCACATGTACCGCCCGCTGCACTTGACTCCCCCTGAGTTGTGGAAGTCCCAAGAGCTTGTTCAGTTCTTGGCAACTCTCCACCTGCACCTTTCGATGCATTGGGATCATCGTCTCGATCATTTCGCTTCTTAGTCCTCAGCTCATCGCCTTTACAGCTCGTCTCCCCCTGAGATGCCAAGAACACCTTCAAAGCATCAATGATTTCGCCATGTTCGATCAGCAGGGACGACTGTATCTGATTCTCTGCAACTAAGCGCTGAATAGCATGGGTCTGGATAAGATTCACCCTTGATTGTTCTGCCACAACCCGTTCAAGTGCTTCTATTCGTTCAGAGTCTGATAAGGTTGCATCGAAATCAAACCTCAGATGTGATATATCTTGAGTGTACTGAGGAGGGATTTCCAATGTAACCGGGACCTCAGAAGTAGGCGTAAACGTAACCGCAGGTGGTATCGTAACTGATAACCCTGCCGTGGTCACAACTGTCGACTCAATAAATCTTGCCACGACCAACGTTGGAGTAAGAGTTGGAGGCGGCAACGATACAATCTCAAGAGCCGATAGTTGGAATGTAGTGGGTGGGAGGCCGAATGCAAATGAGGTAGCCACCACGGGAACATCCGTGGCGTTTGGCCTTGTAACTTGTAATGATGAAGGAACTATTGTCGTACCGGACAGTGCGGGTGGAGTGAAACGTACCACCCTTGAGCTCTCACCAGCTCCCGGTCCTGCACCTGTCCTCTCCCTTCTTGATCTTCGAATCAACTGATGTACTTCTTCCTCAAAATCTGAGTCGCTGTCATCATCGGTTGTTTTTCTTTTCCCATGAATTCGTTCTTGAGTTACCAAAATTCGTCTTGCTTCATCCACTTCATCATCAAAATCAGAGTCAGCCACCGTTGTAGCTGCCCTAGTCACATTCACACTCGAAACCCTTTCAAATGATACTTGCACATTTTCTTCAGGATCAACCCGATCCATATCAAAGAAGCCTTGACCACCAAATGCAGCATCAAGGTCTACATTCTCCTCCGGTGACACAACAGGAGCAGCAGGTATAGCTTGAGGCGCTCCAGCATGTTGTGGTTGAGGATCCCGAAACTCGTCCCCACGAGCTGGCACATACTCTGGGTTGATCAAGTACCCGAATAAAGGAGTATGTCGAGGACGGAGCTCAGGTTTACTCCTCGCACTGGAAGATCTGCACTGGGCGAAGATTCTTTTACTCACACTTTCTACATATCTGATTGGGCGGCGCTGAGGTAACGTTGGAGCAACGTGATTCAAGATCATCTGAATGAATCTTGGATACATAAGAAATCTCTCACGTGCCACCGCCCTTCTTTGTCGATCTATCTCGTAGAAGACCATCTGACTAAAGCTGTAACGCTTATTGTAAGTCAGAGCAGTCATCGCCGACTGCATGGTCGCGCCCATCCCATTAGTACCAGCCTTTCTCCCTGACATGCACATGATCATCACATGCATGAGAAAGCGCCACTGGTCTAGCAAGAACCCCTTCCTTCTCTGAGTATCCCCCAAGGGACCAGAGTATCCCATTCTCAAAAACGCTCCATCTCGGAAAGGAGCTACAAAGTCTGTCGGATCTTCTCTTGTTTCATCGCCGAACTGCAAAGCAGCCCGGATCTGTTCAGATGAGAACTGAACAATCTGATTGTTGACCGTTGCTCGCATCACCGAGGGCTCGACTCGACAGTCATACTCCACCGTCTGCCAAAAATCCTCTATGTTTGACAAAGAGATAGGCAGGGTGGTAGTAATTGCGTGAAAGATACGCGAGCGAAGGAGAAACGTGATGATCTCGCGGAAATCATCAACTCCGCTCGCATCCGGGTCTAATGTTATGTACATGTTATGACCCGGGAAGAACTGTCGTTGATTGTCTCCTCCATCATCACCACCTGCGCCGCCTGCTCCAACTACAGCAGCCATTTCTGCAACAAACAGACTAAGTTAGATAAACGTCAAGGCAAATCACAAGTTCGCATGTTACCATGAGCGAAGTTGTGATTTATTCTGTATAGGCGAAGTTAGAGGTGGGGCGAAGTTGGGAACAACTTCGCCTCAACTTGAACTTCGTCGGATAACATTTAACTAAAAAGGGACAGGCGAAGTTGATGATAACTTCGCCTAACCACAACATCGCCTCATAAACTGTTACATAATTAATTGTCAGGCGAAGTTACGGATAACTTCGCCTAAACTGTAACTTCGCCGAATATGAATCGGCAACAGTTAAGGTTTTGAAATAAAACTGATTTGATGAATTCGGTTATATTGGAGATTGCGGATCCCGTAAAACATGTTTCTATGACGATCTAGACGTACAAGTTGATTACGACCACGTGAAATTAAATTTGAAAATCGGGTATTTAGTTTTCGAATAAACGGGGTCGAGATTCGGGTCGAAACGACCGATGATTAAAGTCAATAACATTGATTATACGATACTATAACCCCACACACCTTTAACCGGACTTGTAATCGAGAAAAGTTAAACACTGATGAACCGATAGATAAGTTCGCCTAGGGTTACGGAAGATAAGTTCGCTGGGTTTTGAAAATAATAACCAGTTTGATCTTAAAAATCCTTTATATAGGGTTAGAGTTATACAGGCGAAGTTATGGGTAACTTCGCCTATTGCAGGCGAAGTTATCGATAAGTTCGCCTATATATTAAACTTTACAAAACAAACCTCTATAATTTGAACAATTTGCAATTAAGGTTTAAAATATCCTTTAAAGAGTTAAATGATACGATCAAGACCAAGTAACCAGGTATAAAATCATACAACTACATAAGTAGAAAAATTTTAAACTATAAAGTACACGGGATCAAATTTCAGTCTCGACAGGGACTACCATGTTTTAGAAAAGATCCGAACAGGAATCATACTAATTAAGTGACTGTCACACAGATCCGTGTTCAGCAGTATTATGACATAAAGAAACAGGTTGTAAGTTGGTAAATAACATAAAATGGTTCAATTAAGCTCAAAACTTAAGTGGGCAACAACTCAGAGATTATGATGCCTCCTATCTATTCTCAAAGTGTATTTGGCTTTCCCCAAGTCACCCCGAGTTGACCTCGACCCGTAGTGTCTGATTAAATAGTAATTACTCTTCGATCTTTAGACTCTTCTTCCCGTTCTCTATCTTGTATCATGATTGAGAAGTCTTAACATTATGAACTCTAGAATGTCTCAATAACTCACACATTTTTTTATGTATTTACACAACTTCAGAGTAGTAAATAACTGCAAGTCCCGAATCTGGATCACTGCAGTTTCTTGACACGCTATCTTCACGGGAATCAGAACACTTACGGGCTCGTGTATGACTGGGTAATCGCTTTTCTGCCTATCATTCGGAAAGATATATGCGGAGACATACACAACTCTTAAGGAGTTTCCACGTAAAATCGAGTAGATTTAGTTAGTATCACTTCTACATTTACGCACCATAAAAAGCTACCATGACATACAATGACTGTTCTAAAGTCTTTTAGGCCTAATAACTTCACTAGTTAAGCACACAGAATCAGTATATCTATCACTTTCCAATGTTGGATCAATTTTCTGTTAAACATAGTAAAGGAACTTCTTACGAAGTAGTAGACTTGAAAAATAATTTCATCTCCCGAAAAATTTTTAACTTCAATCGCCCCGATCAAATTGAAGTTTTCAGGTAAACGGCTATCCTGAAGATCCAATGGATCAGCTGGACCGACCACATACAAGTATGTGTTCTTCTAACTACTTATGAACGACTAATTTTCAGCGAAAGAATAAAAACACATCTTAAATTGCCCCGGTCACTTTCAGTCATCTGGTTAATGGCTATCCTCATATTCTACAGGTAGAAATGAGGACCAAACATATCCGAAGATATGTCCTTCAAACTGAGGCAACCGACATAATTCTAAGCAATAGTGACGTTTTTTTTTTTTTTTTTAACAAAGACTAAATACACGGTTACTCGGGATTGATCATCCCATTCAACTCAACAAGGTTTTGAAAACGGTTTTTGTCAAACGCTTTAGCGAACAAATCAGCGAAATTATCTAACGTATCAACCTTTTTGAGCACAATCAGTTTCTTCTCAGCACAATCCCGTATAAAATGATGACGGATGTCAATGTGTTTAGTTTTACTGTGCTTTACGGGATTGTTTTTTACTGAGATAGCAGCAGTGTTATCAATGCAAATAGGAGTATGAGTGAAATTCAGACCATAATCGCGCAATTGTTGTTGTATCCAAAGAACCTAGGAGCAGCAGTTAGATGCTGCCATGTATTCTGCTTCACAGGTTGAAATGGCGACTGAGGTCTGCTTCTTGCATTGCCATGACACTAATCTGCCACCAAGAAACTGACATCCACCTGTTGTTGACTTCCGACTCTGATTGCACCCTCCATAATCAGAATCTGTGTAGGCGACCAACTCCAAGTCTCCTCCTTTCGTGTACCACAACCCCAGCTTAGGCTTGCCTTTGAGATATCGCAATATTCTCTTCACACCCTTCAAATGAGATTCTTTTGGGTTTGCCTGAAAGCGTGCACAAAGACAAACTGCAAACATAATATCAGGTCTAGAAGCAGTTAAGTACATTAAAGAACCTATTATTGCCCGATATTGGGTTGGGTCCACGTCTGCATCACTGTCTGAATCAGCACCCAATTTATGGTTGACGCAGACTGGAGTATCAAATGGAGTGTTGTCCTCCATCTTGAAGCGTTTGAGAACGTCTTGGACATACTTCGTCTGATGAATGAACATCCCATCTTTCTTCTGATCAACCTGCAGTCCTAAAAAGAAAGTTAGTTCACCCATAGCACTCATTTCAAATCTCTTTTTCATGACGGCCTCAAATTCCTAACACATGGCGACTTTTGATGCAGCAAAGATGATGTCGTCCACGAAGACTTGCACCAGAAGAAAGTCGCTTCCTTTTCTCTTAAAGAACAGTGTGCTATCAATCGTTCCCCTTTCAAACTCATTCTCAAGCAAGTAATCAGATAGTGTTGAGTACCATATAGCGCTTTACTTAGCTTGTACACATGATCGGGAAAGTCTGGGTCAGGAAAACCCGGAGGTTGCTCAACGTACACTACCTCATCAACTTTACCGTTAAGGAACGCACTCTTCACGTCTAACTGAAATACCTTCATCTCCTTGTGTGCTGCAAATGCCAAAAACAGTCGAATGGCTTCCAATCTCGCCACAGGAGCAAACACCTCATTGTAATCGATCCCCTCTTGCTGATTAAAACCTTTTACAACCAGCCTCGCCTTGTTCCTGATAATAATCCCTTTCTCATCTCTCTTGCATTTGAAAACCCATTTGGTGCCAATCGCATGCACATTCTTCGCTTTTGCAACCAAGTTCCATACCTCCATCTTTTTGAACTGGGCTAATTCTTCTTGCATGGCTTCGACCCACGAGCTGTCCTTGAGAGCCATTTGATAGTTCTTTGGTTCAATCTGGCTGATGAAGCAGGTGTACAAGCATTCGTTAATTATGCTCGTATCTTTAATGCTTGTGTAAACACAGGTGTGCTCATTCAAGCTTTGTCTTGTTTGTACACCGTCGGATAGATCACCTATCACGTTCTCCAAAGGGTGATTTTTGTGAACTCTCGTAGTCGGAACCGAACTGACTTGCAGATTGTCTTCCAGGTTCGAAGGTAGCTCATCAATGGGTTATTGTTGTTGAGAGTGAAACGGATTGAAGAATTCCTCTTCTGTAGAGGCAGCAGGGGTATCGACAGCATTTGACGAGGATGGCTGACATTCATCGTACAGCGATCTTTGCACAACATTGTCTTCCTCATCGTAAAGCATCTTCGTAGCAATTCTTTCATCAACTTCTGCACAATCCAAGTAAGGTATGTTAAAAGATTTAAAAAGTCTATCATAGTCGAAAACCCCAGCGGGTCCCGTGCTTGGTTTTGGTGATTTGTAACTTGTGATATCAGTGTTACACACCACCTCAACCTTGCGGGTCGATGTATTAAAGAATCGTCTGTTGGGAGTCCCAACAACGTATCCGACTAAAATACCTTCGTCGGCTATTTCACCAAATTTAGAATTTGTCTTTAATATCGAAAACGGGGACCCGAATGGTTCGAGACCACTCAAGTTGGGCTTTCTCCCATGCATAAGTTCATAACATGTTTTATTCAGTCTTTTAACAGTTAAAACTCTATTAAGGATATAACAGGCTGTTGCAACAGCTTCAGCCCAGAACACCACAGGAAGTTTCGAATCAGCCAGCATGGTTCTGGCTCCTTCAATTAACGTTCTGTTCTTCCTCTCAGCCCTCCATTTTGTTGCGGAGTATACGGAGCGCTGTACTGTTCTCTATCCCTTTCTGTAAGCAGAAGATCTCCATCTGATAGTTCTTGAACTCAGTCCCATTGTCACTCCTGATGTATTTAACTCTTTTCCCCATAATATTCTCAACTTTGGTAATCAAATTTATTACCATCTGGACCGTTTCATCCTTTGACTTCAGGAAATATACCCAAGAGTATCGAGAGAAATCATCAGTAATCACCAAGCAGTAAGATGTTCCTCCTAGGCTTTTTACATTCACGGGACCAAAGAGATCCATGTGAAGTAGGTCGAGGGTACTGACTATTGAATTAACCTTCTTGGTGTGATGGGATTTCTTATGTTGTTTTCCCTTTTTGCACGATAAGCATTGGTCTTCAAAGTTGAAATTCTTCAAGAGAACACCCAGCACCAGCCCATTCTTAACAATGTAGTTCATTTTCCGAAGATTAATATGCCCCATTCTTCTATGCCATAATTCGGATTCCGATTCAGTTGCTTTTGACAGAAGACACGATTCTTCTGTTGCCATCTCAGTCGACCTCATGTCCATAATATACGTATTCTTTTCTCTTGGAGCCTTCATTACAATCCAATCCTCTGGTATCTTGAAACCAGGATACAGCACGATCGCTTCATTCTTGGTAAAGTGCACGGTGTAATCTTTGTCACAGATCTGCGAGACACTCAGCAGATTATGCTTCAGTTCTTCAACGAAATTTACTTTCTCTAACGTCATTTTTCCATTAGTCACTGTCCCAATTCATGTAATCCTTCCACCGCTCTCTCCAGCAAAACTCACTCTTCCTCCTTGAACAGGTTTCCAATCGTGTAACAAATTCTTGTTACCCGTCATGTGCCGGGAACAGCCGCTATCCACAACCCATAGATTGTTTGCAGCCCTGTTCAACTGTTCCTGCACAATTAAAGCAGTGGATTAAAATCTGGGGGCCCAAGACCTATTGGTCTTGGGTCGATACATCCCGTACTTTGGCTGTCCAAAGTTAGTATCAGAATAATTTCTGTAAGTCCTAAAAGGATACCTTCTTGTAGATTGACTATGAGGCCATCCAAACCTTCGTGAATTAAATGAATTATTACTTATGGTTTGGTTGTTAGCAGTGAAAAACTGAGATCGATTTCTTTGAAAACCTGGATTAGTCCAATGTCTGAACTTTGATGAGTTTTCATTTTTACCATTATTGTATTTACCGTTAGATCTATTCTCAGTTTTTGAAGGCCTCAGACCTCTGAATCTCTGCTTCAGAGGGCAATCAGCAATCAGGTGTCCTGTTTGATTGCATCTAAAACAACTTCTGTGTTCAACTTTCTTCTCAATAGTTGTTTTAGATGTTGAGGCTGCATTACTGCCCGTTTGTCTCATATATGGTGGGACATACGGGTTTAGTGGAGAATTCTTTTCATTTGTTTTATGTTTCTCTCCACTTTTTGGTAACACTGCCTCTTCTTTTGTCTCACTCGACTTGGATGTCTTGTCCGAATTTGATGAGACTGGACTAGGTACAGAAATTTTAACACTCGAAACAGGCTTACTTGTTTCGCCTTTACTAACTTCTGGTTCTTTAATAGTAACCTTAACCGGAACTGTCTAACCAAAATCAACATCAACAGATTTCTGATTACTAGGATCATAAGTGTAATTATGATTGTAAGGTGGTGGAACTTCATGATATCCAATTCCTCCCCTTTTAACTGGGGAACCTTGATCACTAACGAGGTGATCAAGTATAGCAGAGGAATTTCTGAATTGCTCAAGTTTTCTGTTAAGTTCCACCACTTTCACCTGGTGATCAGCTATCTGTTTATCCCTTTCAGCTATTAGTTTGGTTTTCTCTTCTAACACTTCATAACTAAGATCAATTACTTGTATTTTCTCAACTAGATTGGCTTTAAGACTTCTGATATCTTTCTCACTAGCTTTTATTTTTACTTTGTAACTATTTTCTCTAGCTTTAGTGAAATGATGATCTTCTTTTAATGTTTTAAATTGAGCATCCAAACTAACAAACTGATCAGTTATAGTTGTCAATTGTTCAGACAGATTTTCACATTTAGTACAAGGGAGTTTAGTACTTACCTCGGAGAGCTGATCTGTCACATCGGCCATGAAAGCTTGATTTTCTCCAGTCACCTTCTCACTTTTTGCAGTTTCGATGTTCGCCAAATTAGCCTGTTCAAACACTTCCTCAACATGCAGATTCCAGTTGTACTCTCCATTCTGTCTGGAAATCATGGCTCTATTCTCATTACCACTCCCACTCTGTTGTGTAGACCTGCTTTGACTGCGTTCTACACGTTCATTTGTGCACTCTTTCGGAAAGTGTCCATTTTGTTGACAGTTATAACATCGCACCTTTGACTTGTCAAAACCTGGTCTTTCACCAACAAACTTCCTACCAGTCTTCTTCATAAACCGTTTAACCCTTCTCACAATCATCGCCATCTGCCACTGCAGATCCATCTCTTCCAGATCATCAGCATCGATCTGATCATAGTCTTCGTCTAACGTTGCAGGATCAACAATCTTACCTTGAATGTAATTTTCATACGAAGCAATGAAAGATGCATAGAGAGCAAACTGCTGTTCAGCAGATTTAACACTCATGGGCATCTTAGAGTAGTTGTTGTTAGGAACACTTGAGGAAAAACTACCCTTGGTTGCTTGAGGTTTAGAAGCATTTGATCCACCAGCTACAAAACACACATCACCATTCATGTTGAGAGATACATGACCTTCATGTGTTGAGTTAGCGCCCGACTCTCCCTTTGAGTTGTAAGCAGATGATTCAGACTTCGAACTTGAACTTGAGTTAACTTTTGCACCATACATTCCTGGATCTTGAACCTGATCGGTTGGTGTCTCTTTTCGAACCATGTTAAGTTCAAAAGTTCGTAGTTTGTTGACTGCTGTTTCCAAGTCAGAGTCTGCAAACTCTTTGTCTTCCCTCATCAAGACAGTGTACATCTCCCATTTCGGTGAGAGAGCATCAAGAAGCTTTTCCACGATCTCATCTTCTTTGTAAGTAATGGAATAATTGCTGAGTTCGGTCAGTAGATGACAATATCTAGTGATGATATCATCAAGTGATTCATTCTTCAAGTACTTGAACACCGAGAATTGGGTTTTAAGTAGTTTAATCTTTGATGCGCGAATCCCCACATTACCCTCAAAACGGTTTTCAAGTGCTTCCCATAGCTCTCAAGCAGTTTTATACTTCCTGAAGGTGTGAAGAATCTCTTGTGGAAGAGCCATTGTAATCGCAGCATGAGCTTTGCTTTCGGCCTCATACATTTTCTTCTCTTCCTCTTCCATCTTGCTGTATTTCTTAATCTGATCACGACCCTCATACTCAGCAGTTGGTGGAATGTATCCATCTTGGATGCACACCCACATCTTAGCATCTTGGTATTTGACATATTGTTCAAACCGATCCTTCCAAGCCACGAAATCGGTTCCTTTCAGCATCTTCGGTGCCTTAGTAGCTGAACCCGCTTCCACTTCCATCTTCACCAGTTCCGTAATATTTATTGAAGTCATCTCTCACGAAACACAAAGAAACCCGAAAAACAAAAATTTTATTCTTAACAGTACTGTAGGCGAAGTTGTGGATAACTTCGCTTAAGTCTTAACTTCGCTGATTCTTAAACTTCGCTCCCTTTTTATATTCGCCTGAAAAGGCGAAGTTGAGAATAACTTCGCTTAAGTTAAGCGAACTTGTGAGGTAGGCGAAGTTGTGGGTAACTTCGCTTAGGCGAAGTTGTGGATAACTTCGCTTAACCTTATATCTTCGCCGAAACCCTACGAACAGTGACGGCAACTTCGCCTGATGAACACGATGGTTTTGCAGGTTTGATTTCTGGATTTTGCGAGGTTTGTGAAGGTGTTATGGGTTGTTTATGATGGTGGGAGGTGAGTAGGACACAAAAACTCGGTAAACTCGTCCCGCGAATAGTCGAACGGAACGATTTCTACACCCGCGTGATAATCCCTAACCACACAATCACGAGCAATAGCTCTGATACCAATTGTAGGTTCCCAGCCGGATCTACACGGAATATCTCGTTCTTCGTAGGTGCGGAATCCCTACGTAAGACGTTACGAGCGTGGAAGACGATACGAGCTAACACGACTGAACACACGTTACAATAAGCAAAGACACGTTGTATATTGCAACTGGAAACACGTGATATCAATCACTGATTACACAACTCGTTACACATAAACTCAAAACTTATTAACATCTCAACCGTAACCTATACTTATAAGCACGACAACTTCGCCTGGCATGTTCAGGCGAAGTTGTTCCTAACTTCGCTTACTCATCAAGTTCGCCTGTATTAGCGAACTTGTGAGCTAACTTCGCTACATACAAAACACAAATCCAAACGACTCGATTACAGACACTATATACTGAACTACTGACATCTTGTACCAACATGTATCTAGCTAGATTTTTCTTCCACTGATCCTCCAAATCTTTTATTAACATGCTACCAGAACACGCATCAATTGCTTCATCAAACTCCCGACATATATCCCCGTATACATTATCGAAATGTTGCATCAGGTCCATCAGTCGCTCCGCTCTCTCCTATTTACAAAAAACCCAACACATTTATCTTTTAAGTCACAACTCAATTAAATTTACAAATATAAACATATAAAATTTTATAATAGTTTACCTCTTTATCAGTTTGTGTTAGTATATTTAACGAGTTTTCACCAATATCAAATCCCTCCTGGTATGTGAGGCCCCAGTCCCGGTGCCCTACTTTGGCGTTGGATTCACTCATAAACACGGTTCTAAACATCGACTTCATTAAAACTTTTCACGGAATATAAAAACATCAAACATTATTTACAAAAGCATAACATTCTTGTTTGAAACATTAAAATTGTCTTAATATTAAACATCATAACTTTTCTTCAATGGAAGCCAGTCAGCTCAGCCCATGCCATGTGTCCCCCTCAAGCCCGCTCCTTCATCATATTTGCCTGCGTGCATACTAATAGTCAGCTACGCTGATTTAGTTCTAGTTAATCAGACAACATACAATTCATACACATACTTACTTATAAATACGTATCCGAAGATACATGTCCCATTCTTAACCTGTTACCTTTATTTATACATACTTTCATTCTTTCTTTCATAATTTCATTCATTTAGCCTGTGCATTTCATACATAACTAACTATTCGTTTTAAAGAGCATTTCGCCCTATAACCTTCGCAGATATTATAGGGTCTGCAACCCTTTAACCTTCGCAGAGTTTTGAGGAGTCCGCAACCCTTTAACTTTCGTAGATATCATTAGGGTCTCCAAGCCTTTAACCTTCGCAGAGTTTAAAAGAGTCTGCAACCCTTTAACCTTCACAGATATTATTAGGGTCTGCAACCCTTTAACATTCGCATATATTATTAGGGTCTGCAACCCTTTAACAATACATTCAATCCAACCTTTAATCATACATACCTTTTCCTTATATAACATGCTTTTGTACATACTCATTTCATTACTTAAATTCATACATACATATTTCATACTACACATTACTTACCCTGACGATATGTGCAATATCCGAAGATCGTTCACGCACCGACAATCATTTATTCATAACATTCATACATACTATCACATCAATCATCATAGCATACACTTACCATTTAGGGTAAGTGTATTAACATTCACATCAAGTATGCACATAGTCCCGAAAACATAACAAGGAAATGGGGCTAGAAACTCACTTGCAATCAATTCCTTTCTGAATTCACGGTTATACCCTTCTTGAGCTGTGCACGACTAACTGTGTATCAATTAACAAACATTACTTAACTACTCCTAATCATAATATATTTCTATGTCATTTCCCGTTTTAAACGTTAACTTTCCTTATTAATTACTTATCTTTAGTTCATATATCATTCAAGTCCATGTCTATCGTTTACGTACATATACGCTGTTTATTTTTCGTGTATTTCGTAAAATCATTTTCACGTATAAGTTTAGGACGTGTAAGTCATCTGGCGCATAGGTCCTTCTAGGCGTATAAGTCAAGTCCCAGAATGTAAGTTCTTTTAGCGTATAAGTCATACATACACGCCACATACATATACGTTTATATATATACATTACATACATATACGGCCCATACATATACGTTACATACATATACAGTCCATACATATACCTTACATACATATACGGTCCAATCATATACGTTACATATATATACGTTACATACATATACGTTGTAACTTATACGTTTATATACATACACGATGCTGCTTGTACTTATACGGCGCAAGCTTATACGCTGCATAATCTTATACGGCGCAAGCTTATACGCTGCATAAACTTATACGACGTATAAGTTCTGTTCAGCTCCTTATAACACGTTTTTAAGGTTTTTCTTCGGATCCGGAGCTTTCAGCTGTTGTTAACCACTATGGTTGATCGGGGTTTGATCGTTTATAGCCTAGGTAGCTTCGGATGTCCACATCTGAGCTAAGGTGGTCCTTAAGCACGTTTTGGTTGATTAAACACCCGAATAAAGGTAGATCCAGATTCGAACGGATCATTCTGCATATCGGGGCTGCGGTGTCGGGTTCTAAAATGTTGGGTCAGCGGGATAATGATTTCTACCAGTTTTCATGCAAAATCGACTTTGTTTTCTCGTCCATTTCACGAACCGAACACTACTCGTTTTACCCGAAACGGACCAACTAACCCGTTTACTATCAAGTTCATTACTTTATCAATAATCATGACCCGATCTATCTCCTACCTAGTTTCATGCAAATCCGTGCACGAAAAGTAAGCTTTTTTAACAAAAACGTACATTTGAGGTTTATGTCTTAAATCACCGAGATCTACCAGCATCACCCATTGCCTCTGCCGGAATCCGCCGCTACAGTCACCAGAAAACTGAAACAGTTGCCGGATTACTCCATTTTTTTGCTGTTACGGTTTTCCCTATACAAAACAAATTTCCCGACCTCTTATCAAATATCTGATCGTTGTAAATCTTCACTTATATTCCATGAACACTTAGTTAAAATTTGAGACCGATCCAATGGTCAGATCTCCAAGGTATTTTCTCAAAAACGGGAATTGGAGAAGTATGTGTTTTTGAAGGTGTAGATGGATGGAAATGGAAAGGATTAGGGTTTTAAGGGGTATTTATACTTTCTTAAGCCCATGGATCTTAGGCCCATCTTTCCTTTTTAGTCAATATTTAATTCCATCTTTAAAGCCTACTTAACCTTCCATCTTTATTATTTTATTATTTCGTCTACTAACTCAAGTAAACTTTTTCATCATAATTAAATAATATATTATATATTATTCTTAAAAATTTCAAGTCCCAGAGTTTGTTCAAATATTATAAAGTAATTAAAAATGAAACTAAGTGGATAAAGTGAAGGAAGCTTACTCGAAGATACAAGATTGCTAGAGAAATAAATCACAAGACAAGTAATCAAGTATAATCTATCAAATAGGCAACCTTGCTCAGAATCAATAAAGAATCCAAAATAGAATAAAATAATATATAATATATTATTATTAGAAATTTCGGCATGTTACAAGTCTACCCACCTTATAAGAGGTTTCGTCCTCGAAACCTTGTTAGTCCTTGTAAAAGGAATACTTCCTATATTCACATCCTTTCTTTAGCATCCTGATTTACCGGTGTATCATTTGTCTTACAATCAACGAGTGATGACAATTAGTTTTAGCTTTCTTAGGTATCTTGTCCATGAAGTCCTCGATTATACGCTTCCTTATCCAGACTTTTCAAGTGCATATTACTTCCACAAACAAGCTCTTCTTTCTTGTCCTTTAAATAGAAACATTGCACTTACTATCATTACACTTAGCACTGAATGACCATTCCGTCCAATTACTATCTTTAGCAAATATACTGCTTTGCAATGCGTTCAAAACTTATTAATTCCAACAGGAAACCTTTCCAGTTTCTCCTTTTTCTATTCTTTGAGATAGAACACTTCTTGCAATTATTGTGCCCATCCATTGCATAACTTGTCGGAAAACTCCTTAAGTTACCACTTAAACCGTCTTTCCTTCTCAACTCTACATCAACACGTAGGGTTCATGAGTTATAGATGTCTATGGTAGCTTTATCATGAAGTCCATGATGATACATTTTCCTTTGCTTGTCTAATCAAGTCTGACGTTGTCCTATGAATCCATTGTTGTTTGCTGCTGCATATTAGGTTGTTTGATATATCAAAATCAATTATCTTAACCGACTTCCTTTCCAGGCATGCTTTGACATTCATATGGACATTTATAATACCATTTTGTCTTTATCGTTCTAGATGACTTCCCTCTCATGATCATATGATTATCCATCATAACACTAATCATTCGTGTTAAGACAAACGTGAGTCTAAACCATATCCACGCTTTCCTTGCTTGTCTTTCCATTTTTTTGTCCTTCGTTTCTTGCATCCTCTTGCGGTGTGATTGTCAGCTCCACATTCGTAACTTTTGTTGTTGTTGCTATCCACGTAGGCAAGGTATCATATCCTCTCACAGTGTCACATACCATAAACTCATTTTTACTCGACTTCTACTTAAGGGTTTCAATTTCATCAGTATCTGCCTTCATTGTAACCGAAATCTTTCCTTTCGAGGCCTCGATGTAAACTGAGTATCTAGACTTATGAGCTTCACCTTGGATTTGGCCTCGAAGATCTCCAGGATGTGGAATCCTCAGGCAACCAATATGATTTCAAATAATAAGTATTATCTTCCAAATCTCGGTGTAAAAAGAAAATTCATTTCTTTCCATCTTGCTCACATCCTTTGTAACTTCTATTGCGCCTCGTATATCTCGCTCAAGAAATCCAAAGTGATAACTAATTTACACACTTAATTGTCGCGATAACTTCTTCACCTTCACGGTTGATTGCGTCAACAACCATATTAGTCTCACCAGGATAATACTTGGTTTCACACTCATAATCCTTTACCAACCTTACCCATCATCTTTGCCTCATATCCCGTTATTTTTACTTGAAGAGATATCCAAACTCTTATGACTTGTACTAATGGTACAACTTGAAAACCTAGCATATAGTAACTCTTTCTTCAGCGTCTCCAACACTTCTCTCAAATGTTCAACATGGTTGGACTTTTTCCTTGATTATTTCAATATTATCATCAACAAAAGCAATGTCAGATTTGTCTAACATCGGATGACATGCCTTATTCAACATAACCACATATGCTGCTGGAGCATTCTTCAATCCAAATGATATCACGAGAAACTCTTAGTGTCCATATCGTGTCGGAAACGTTTTCTTAGGGATGTCTACCCCTTCACTTTCATCTGATGATGCCTGCTCTGAGGTCTATTCGCGAGAACCAACTAGCACCTTGCAATTGATCAAACAAATCATCAATCCGTGGGAACAGATATCTATTCTTCACCGTAAACTCGTTCAACTCGCGGTAATCTATACACATTCTCATACTTTCATCTTTCTTCTTCATGAACACCACTGGTATTCCCCGCAGGGAAACACTCGGCATTAAAACACCTTTGTCAAGGAGTTATTGCGGTTTGGACATTAACTCTTTCATCTTGATTGACGCTAGACGGTAATGTGCTTTTGCGATGGGTTAGGCTCATGGTATTACTTCTATCTAGAATACTACTCCTCATTCCGGTGGTAACCCTAGAAGGTCCTCTAAGAACACTTATGGATAGTTACACACTACAGGAACATCTTTCACTTCTTTCTTCTCGGCCGTAGCTTTGACAACATACGCCAGCTAGGCACTCCACCCTCGCCTTAACAAACCTTCAGCTCTTATTATCAGAATGACGTTAAGCCCTGGACTTTCCTTAATACCATAAATCGTCACTGTACCGCCATCCAAAGACATAAACCTTATATCCTTACTCTTACATGCTATATGAGCCTTAAACTCAAACATCAAATCCATTCCCAAATGACATCGAACTCTTTTAAGGTCGAACATAAAGAGTAGCAAGGAACTCACGTCCCTCTAGTTCTAACTTACAATTCTTAACCATTCTCATACTTTAATGAAAGTATCGCTAGTGGTCCCTTCCATAAAGTCTTAGGTGCACAACTACATTCTTCTTTTCGTCTTCTTTTCATATTCGCTACGCTATGTAGCTTCATCCTTTCATGCCTTTCAATTAGGATACCTTGACAATCATTTGTCCTTCTCGATCATCTCTACTTTCTCATCATTAGCTTTGTTACTCACGATCCCAGCAAGTTTCTTTATGGAGTTAACTATTGCATACCTACTACATGTTTTGACACATTCTAGTTGGCTTATCTCTGTTTTCTTCGTGTTGCATCCACCTGGATTCCCAGTTTGAGAAATGCTTAATGCTTCAACGAGCATTGTTGGCATTGAAGTGCGAACAAGTGAGCAACTCCCTTAGTGTATTTTACTACAAGCTCCAAGCGTGATCCTTCCTCGTTACTTCCTTCAGTTGGAGTCCTACTGCTTCCAAATATCGTTATGTCACGCAAACTTTAAAAGGGTGTCTGGTTGGCACGTGTCCTACCACAGCGTCCAGTATGACCTTCTCGTGCTCGACCATTTTCCTCAGTCATACTATCTTATCTCTAAGAAACACAAACGTTATCACTCTAGGAATTATTTAGCACATGATTCGTAAGGTAAGTAGTTAATGACAGTGGCCCAGTGTAATTAACTCTTTACATTACTCCTCAGGTTCTACATACTTCCCTTTGTGATTTCACTTGTTCTAGTTTCTACTTCTCACACAATCATAACATACATATGACCTACATTCTTATCCCTAGAAATTAAGTTAGCATGCACACATTCTTTCCCTAGCAATTAAGCTAGCATACCAACATTCCTTCTTTAGCAATTAAGCTAAGATAATGTATTCTTCCAATTTCATTTAACATGCATATACATATTTTTCTAACTCATTACATGAACTTAATCATGCAACTTACCGTTACCGATCTTGCTTGAGAGGATGACTTTCTTGAACTACCATCTTCTTTCTTTTCTTACTTAAGTCACATTCTCTGTATGAGTCTAAGCATGTATGATTCTTATTTCTCTCGAACTTATGCTCTGATACCAACTTGTAAGGCCCCAGTCCTGGTGCCCTACTTTGGCATTGGATTTACTCATAAACACAGTTCTAAATATCATAGTTAATTAAAACTTTTCACGGAATATAAAAACATCAAAAATTATTTTACAAAAGCATAACATTCTTGTTTGAAACATTAAAATTGTCTTAAGACAAAACATCATAACTTTTCTTCACTGGATGCCTGTCAGCTCAGCCCATGCCATGTGTCCCCCTCAAGCCAGCTCCTTCATCCTATTTGTCTGCGTGCATACTAAAAGTAGTTACGCTGAGTGAGTTCTATTTAATCAGGCAACATACAATTCATACACATACTTACTTATAAATACGTATCCGAAGATACATATCCCATTCTTAACCTGTTACCTTTTTTTATACATATTTTCATTCTTTATTTCATACTTTCATTCTTTTAGCCTGTGCATTTCATACATAACTAACTATTCGTTTTAAAGAGCATTTCTATCACACCCCAAATTACGGCCTGGGCGTGCGACCCAAATGTTGGTACCTTTTTTTGTAAATAAATCAGAGTTATAGGTTTGTGCAGATATATGAGCGTGGATAAAAATAAAATATTTACAATTCAAAACACGGGATTATAAAATACCCGTTTAAAGTTTACAAAAGATTACTTGTTTCATAAACCACCATTTACATATTTTAATGTTTATCAAAAGGATCTGAGCCATCAGATCGTCTATTCCAACTTCGATTCTTCAAGCACGACTAATCTTCGTTACATGTAAAAATGTTTGAAAATACGTTAGCAACACATGCTGGTGAATAAGCTGACGCATAAAATATTTTCTTTACTTGATTACCCCTCGAGACATAACTTAGGTCTGGCCCATCGTGTGTCACACCCGGCCCTGAACGGCGGAAACAGCCGGACGCGCGCGAGTGGGGATTGATAATTAAGCACGGGCCATTGCAAACATTCAAAGTAAGATTTTCATTGCGCATGAAATGTTTAATACAAATACATTACATTGTTTAAAGATTACATAAAAACATCCAATTATAAAAACTGTTGAAGATTTCCACGCCATATCCCCTTTGCGTGGCGGGAACAACCGCGCGCATCGAAGGGATAGAACTAAAATCTTCCAAAAAGCTAGTTTTAGATGTTCAGCGTGAGGTGCTCTAAGTGTGACTCCATGCGCTACCTAGTTATCTCCTGAAAGACACGTAAAACATTTGAATCAGTATAAACTGAGTGAGTTCACAAGTTTTAGTAACTTGATAAATCGTATTGCATCATAGTCTTGATAAAAATCATTCTAAAACATAATTCTGATAGCATCATTGAAACACATGCTTAGTAAAACATAGTTCTGATAACGTTTCCTTTGATAAATCCGTCCCGCGGGTTACGCGCGAACATTTCTGAGAACCGTGCTCGTCTGTGTAAGTGGCGCTGCCACTACGAGCGAATAATACCGTCCCGCGGGTTACGCGCGGACATTTCTGAGAACCGTGCTCGTCTGTGTAAGTGGCGCTACCACTACGAGCGAATAATACCGTCCCGCGGGTTACGCACGGATGTTGTGCCGGAAAACAAGGCGCTCGTCTGCGTAAGAGGAGCGACCTCTACGAGCGGGCTCAATCCCATAGTACTGCCCCGTGACATGCTAGGCACTCGTCTGTGTAAGAGGTGCGACCCCTACGAGTGGGCGGATCAAACCAGCAGTCCCTACCCTTAGAGTTCCAATGGTAAAGTGATCACTTACTCGAATCTGGTGCACTAACATCGAAAACCATAGATAACCGTTTGCATTGCTCATCATGAAACATAATTTAAACACATAATCGCTTGCATAGCTTGTAAGTATACCATGATAAAACATTATTTCAGTACGTGTCCCTCGCCCCGAAAACAGTTTAAAAATAGTGAAAACAGTGAAAATAGGGGCTGTGAGACTCACCTGTGGTTTTTGTTAAGGGATTAATCGAGATTCGGGTTTTCTTGGTGTTGGCCTCGGAATTGAAGGTCTAGAATACGATTAAATAACAAGTATATATATTAAGATCAAGAAATAGGAGAATATAAGGGTTGGAAAGTAGATTTCAGGGTTATAATCTCGGCTTACCTAGTAACAGGAACGGAATTGAAAATCAAACGGATGCTTGGACGATGATTAGTGCAATTTGCAGTTTTAAGAGAGAAGTTTGAAGTGTGTTTGGGTGATAATTTGGGTTACATATTTATAGGCAAGATTTAGGGAACACAATCCCTTGCTTTAGGGGATTGTAATCTTTTCATATCTAGGTGTAATGATGATAAAGTATGGAAATTATTATTATTTATTTAAAAGTGGAGGAGTGGATAAAAGATTCTGATTTGATTTGGACAGGACATGCAGGTCTGTGGTTGGTGAGAGTAGGGTGGCTGACAGTTGACTTTTCATGTTACAGTATGCTTTTTCAGGTGCTTTTGTCAGTTGTACAGTAAAAAGTGGAAATCTCTGAAACACGCTACTGTTTCCTTTTGGGCGGGAATAATCTCCTTACATCTGGAGAATAGACTAAGTGTTCTGCGCGTATAACTTTGTGCGCATAGCTTTCTGCGTGAAGGACATTTCTTTGCTGCGGGTAGGTGCGTAACCTTCTCGCAGTTAGGGACATTGAGTTTCATTTGTAGATTCTCCAGGTGGTCTTGGTATTTCAACATAGTGATCAGTCATGTTGAAGTCAATTCCATCTTGGAGCTTCAGACAAACTAGCTCTCAATGTTCCCGCCATGCGGGGAGGTTAGTTCCCTTTCCGCATGTGCATAAACGTTTTGGGATGCACCCGCCTTAGCATCATGCGGGACGGTCAACCCATTAGACAATATAAAGTTATGGAAACATAAAATCAAAACACTCGCGCATGGCGCATATAACATATGCCCACGCTGGTTCTTAACATGGCGCGCTCGCGCAGGGTGCACATAACAAATACCCGCGCTGATTCTAACATAGCGCGCTCGCGCAGGGCGCACATAACATACCCGCGCTGACTAACATAGCGCGCTCGCGCAGGGCGCATATAACAAATGCCCGCGCTGATTAACATAGCGCGCTCGCGCAGGGCGCATATAACAAATGCCCGCGCTGATTCTAACATAGCGCGCATAAAATTCACAATCACCTAATTTATAGGATTGGGAAATTACCGGGTGTCACATCGTGGCTTAGGAATAATCAAGTTAAAAAAAACACAATTATAAACTTAGCTCTCCTCGAAACCGCTCAGCAAACATCGCAACGTTCGATATAACTTAGATACCATAAGTATACACATGATTACCCTCGCTCGAAAGTAACTTAGGTCCGGCCCATCGTGGTGGAGGCAAATAACCAGGTGTGGCGCGGTGTGCCCACCGACTTACCACATATGTATGGATCCAAACAAACATACACGACAGCTTGAGGGCCAGCAGTTACTTTTGTTTATAATGTTTTAAAGATACGTTATATCATGTAACCAATTTATTTGACTCAATAATTCAAGTTATAAAAGTTGGGTGTATTCACCTTTTCAAATGATCAGCTTCACTTCACTGATCGGTTCGTCTTAGCTATCTTGGACCTATAGTACGAGTATAACCTTTTGTTAATACCAGATCTTTAATCTGGCTGAAGACCTTTAGTCTCTTTTGTATAATCTTTACCCTTATTATATTTTCTTTTTAAACCTTTAGTTTGAAATATACTTTCTTTATTTTATAACTTAAAAATCTTTAATTTAACTTATTCACTTTTCTAACACTACGTTTCTTCTTCTTGAAGAAACATATACTTTAATCATTTACTTATTATTTAAGAAACTCAAATAATAATATTATTAATAACAAAGATATCATTTCATCATATTTCTTACTTACATTTTCTTTGTAATATTTTCTTTACTTTATACTTTTGTTTATTTTCTAGGTATCGAGTATATCCTCGACTTAGGGTTTTAAGCCTTTTAATATTTTATAATATATTATTCGAGGATTATTATAATTTCTTAGATTCTCGAGCAGCACTTCGACGCCTTCACGTTTTCATGAGAATTTTGATCAACACACCCTTGGCATGCAAATCGAGGCACGCCGGTCTTCAAATCTTGTTGGCACGCACTTCAAGGAGGGCGTCGGCTGTCTCTTGATGGCACAAACTTCGAGAAATGTCGTCGGTGTAAAGCACGTACTTCGGGATATCGTCGGTTTTATGGCACGGATTACGAGGTAACGTCGGCACGCTTTACGAGGTAATGAGAGGGAGTATTTTAGAGAGAGAAAGAGCTGTGAAGTTTGGTGTGAGTGAATGAGAGCTGGAGCCCACAATTTATAGGCTGATTCAGTAGCCCATCGCGATACGCGATGGTCTAAGGAATAGCCGTCGCGTATCGCGACGTAGCCCAGGTTAATCACAACATAGGCTTGCCACGTGGCGGACGCGGTGCCACGTGGTGACAGTGGCGGAAGCAGTGCCACATGTGGACACGTGGCGGGACACGTGTCAGTGTATCAGACCACGTCATCGCGATACGCGATGACGTTGGTTGTTGAGTGTCGCTTATCGCGAACTGGCACAGAATCAGAATTTTTAATTTTGACCTTAGACTTTGGAACTTGACATTTTTAACCCGATATTTTCACGATGTTGCATCCTCCCCACCTTGGAATAAATCTCGTCCTTGAGATTCGCTTTTTAGAACTAGTGGGGATACTTTTTCTTCATTTCGGATTCAAGTTCCCAAGTATACTCGGGGCCTCTTCGTGAGTCCCACTTTACTTTGACTAATTTTAAAGTCCGTCTCTTAAGTTTCTTTGTTTTTGAATCTTCGATTTGTATGGGTGGTTCACCGAATTTTAGATTTTCGTTTATTTCAACATCTTTTAGAGGCATAGACAAAGATTCAATTTTGACCTTAGACTTTGGAACTTGACATTTTTAACCCGATATTTTAACGATGTTACAATTTCGCCCTATAACCTTCGCAGATATTATTAGGGTCTACAACCCTTTAACCTTCGCAGAGTATAGAAGAGTCTGCAACCCTTTAACCTTCGCAGATATGATTAGGGTCTACAACCCTTTAACCATCGCAGAGTTTAGAAGAGTCTGCAAAACCTTTAACCTTCACAGGTATTATTAGGGTCTGCAACCCTTTAACCATATATGCAATCCATCCTTTAATAATACATACCTTTTCCTTATATAACATGCTTTCGTACATACTCATTTCATTACTTACCTTCATACATACATATTTCATACTAGACATACTACACATTACTTTTCCTGATGATATGTGCAATATACAAAGATCGTTCAGGTACCTACAAGCATTCATTCATAACATTCATACATACTATCACATCAATTATCATAACATACACTTAACATTTAGGGTAAGTGTATTAATATTCACATCGAGTATGCACACAACCCTGAAAACATAACAAGGAAATGGGGCTAGAAACTCACTTGCAAGCGATTCCTTTCTGAATTCATGGTTATGCCCTTCTTTAGCTGCGTACGGCTGACTGTGTATCAATTAACAAGCATTACTTAACAACTCCTAATGATAATATATTTCTAAGTCATTCCCCGTTTTAAACGTTACCTATCCTTATTAATTACTTATCTTTTGTTCATACATCATTCAAGTCCATATCTATTGTTTACTTACATATACGCTGTTCATCTTTCGTTTATTTCATAAAATCATTTTCACGTATAAGTTTAGGGCATGTAAGTTATCTAGAGAATAAGTCCTTCAAGGCGTATAAGTTCAGTCTCGTCGTGTAAGTTCTTTTAGCGTATAAGTCATACATACACGACAAATACATATATGTTTATATATATATATATATATACGTTACATACATATACGGCCCATACATCTATGTTACATACATATACGGTCCATACATATACGTTACATACATATATGCTGTAACTTATATGTTTATATACATACACGTTGTTGCTTGTACTTATACGGTGCAAGCTTATACACTGCATAAACTTATACGGCATATAAGTTCTGTTCAGCTCCTTATAACGCGTTTTGAAGGTTTTTCTTTGGATCTGGCACCGTCGGCTGCCGTTAACCATCATGGTTGATCGAGGTTTGATCGTTTATGGCCTAGGTAGCTTCGGGGTGTCCAGATCTGAGCTAAGGTGGTCCTTAAGTTCGTTTTTGGTTGATTAAACACCCGAATTTTCTTGCATATCGGGGTTGCGGTGTCGGGTTCTAAAATGTTGGGTCAGCTGGGATAAATGATTTCTACCAATTTTCATGCAAAACCGACTTCGTTTACCCGTCCTTTTCACGAACCGAACACTACTTCTTTTACTCGAAACGAACCAACTAACCAGTTTACTATCAAGTTCATTACTTTTTCAATAATCATGACCCGATCTCCTAACAAGTTTCATGCAAATCTGTGCACGAAAAGTAAGCTTTTTAAACAAAAACGTACATTTGAGGTTTATGTCTAAAATCATTCGACATGCCCAAAACCATATCAAACGAACTCCGATTTTAGTGATTCAAGCGGCCATGGAACCGTCTCGCCGAGATCTACCAACGCCGCCCATTTCCTCTGCCGGAATCCGGCGCTACAATTGCCGGAAAACTCCATTTTTTGCTGTTACGGTTTTCCCAATAAAAACAAGACTTTCCGGCCTCTGATCGAAGATCTAATAGGTGGAAATCTTCATTTATATGCCATGAACAATCAAATACAATTTGAAACCGATCCGACGGTTAAATCTCCAGGAATCATAGTGTCTTTGTGGGTTATTTTCTCAAAAACGGGAATTGGAGAAGTGTGTGTTTTTGAAGGTGTAGGCTATGGTGTGGAGATAGATGGAATTGGAAAGAATTAGGGTTTTCAGGGGTATTTATACTCCCTTAAGCCCATGGACCTTAGGCCCATCATTCCTTTTTACTCCATATTTAATTCTATCTTTAAAGCCTACTTAACCTTTCATCTTTATTATTTTATTATTTCGTCTACTAACTCAAGTAAACTTTTCCATCATAAGTAAATAATATATTTTATATTATTCTTAAAAATTTTGGGATGTTACATGGTGTTGCTCCGGTTTAACGACAGCCACCTTATCATCCGATAAATATTGCTTCGGTTCCATATCAGTCACCGTATCAACAACATGTACCTTATCATTCCCTAAATTATGACACTGTTGTTGCTCCGAATCAACAACGCCCAAAGTGTGTTTTCTATTTACCATGTTCGCTAGCTCCTTTTTCGTAAACTTAGTAGCCTTCGTACCACCACCAACAACGCCTCCATATTTATCTCCGTTTGCTTTCTTTTTCCTGACCCCACATGCTTTTTTTTCCTACTGTTACCTTATTACCCACCCGATTCTTCTCCAATTTTTCTTGTAAAATCGTTAGGTCATCGTCCATGGAAACCTTAACCGGCACCAACCTCTTCCCATTCTCCACAACACTATTAAACTGACAATTCGCATACACATACTACATACCAAAATCAAATACCAAAACATAAAACACAACCAGTAACATTACAACTCCATAATAAAGTTATGATAAACAAATAATAGTGTCATAAAATACATACCACTAGCACAATTATCGACCCATTGTATTCTCTGCTTTCGTTCCATTTCTCACGTCTTCTTCTCATAATTGTTACTAGGTATCACACCAATTCAACTCCCGCACAGTATTTATATCTCTAACTGCGGGAAGAAATTTTTGGTTTACCATGTTATTCACTGTAATATCACCCATATATGTTCCTAACGCCACCAGAAAGTACATCTTGAAATGCCAGTTCGTATCTCTATTGTTTTTTACAAACTCCATAAACTCTAAACTCTAATAGGCAAAGTCTCCCATGTGGGTTGTCAAACTAACTCCTCCATTTTCTAAAAACCTCATCTTCAATTCTTGGCCTCAATGTCTCCACTATCTCATTATTTCCCCGAGGGATCCCTAACAATCTTTCTACAACCTACTCAGTAATTTTTACTTGTTTTACTCCCAAATTAAGTATGCTACTTTTGTGGTCATAGTTTCTAACCAGCCAGTAGCCCAAACCGGTTGGTATGTTTGATATATTCATTTCTAGAATACTACCGAAACCCATACCCGTTACCACTTTTTTTTTCTCATCTGTCATTTTTGTGATATACTCATGGAATAAACTATGTTTCACCCTCGGTTTAATCTTCTGCCTAACATACTCGTAAAATTGTAATTTCTTTTCTTTCATCTTTCCTTGTTTCAACATCTTGTCATGTAGTGTTACAAAGTCATCATCCGAATCGCCTCGGCTAGCTACATTTAATTCCAATTAATAACACATTTTACTAAAAATTAATAATCCAAAATTATTATTCATTCAGTTAAGTTTTAGCATGTGGATCTTACATTTAAAAAACTCCACAACCGTAGTTGTTTGCCGGCGCGATGAACTTCTCTTCATTTCATTAATTGCATTCTCTTCAAGTAAACACTAACATTAACTATATATCGACTACAATGACATTTGAACTAAAACACACATGGAAAACTTTTTACCTTTGAAGTTTATCGCTTTCTTTACCTCATCATCGCAACCTCTAAAAGTAGCATTGTATACTATTCGTGGGCTTCACCGAACTGGCAAGCAACACACCACATCAATATTAATGGCAAACAATACTCTTATAACACAACAACAACAACACACCACCCATTCCACAACAAAAAAAAAAGAAAAAAGAAACAAACACCAGGATGCATACAACATTGGCAGTAACAAGCAACACACAACACCCCACATCAACATTAATGGCAAACATCCCTATACAAAACCAACAAATACGATTTACAAACACAAAAACAAAAACACCAGACATTACCCTTATACCACAACACCAACAACACACAACCTGTTCCACAACAAAAAAGAAAGAAAAACAACACCAGGACGATACAACCTTGGCAGTTAACAAAAAACACACAACACCCCACGTCACAATTGAACACACCAATACGAAATACACATTCTTTACCGACTGTTTTATCCGCTGACAGTCGGTGTACACATATACAATTACCAGATTAAAACACACTACATACAAACCATGACAAGGAAAAAAAATTAAAACAAAACCCTAAGATTTGGGGTTTTCGCAAATCGATAAAAAAACACACAATCCAAATACAATATCACATAATTAATACAAAACAAAGATAAACACACCTGGTTGTTTAGATATACCAACACGCGCACTCAATGGTGACTTCTTCTTCTCCATTACACTTATCCTGCACACCCGATTAAACAACACATCAAAATCAACCCAATATTCTTTTAATTAGTTGGTCTACAATTAAATATAACTCACCGATTATTCTTTGGAAACAGCGAACTTTTGAAAGACGGTAGACCTTGACGAGAAAACACGTTGAACAGTATAAACTTTATGATAATAAAGTGAAAAGTTAATTTCTTTTATGAGAAGATTGAAATATAATATCAAAATCTATTATATTATTAAACTTCTGGAATAGTGAGAGAGAATAATAGCTTAAAAATAGGAACTTCTAAACATATTCAGTTGACATTCCAGAAAGATATTATAGACACTAAGGGGGTGTTTGGTAGAGAGAAAAGAGGGTGGAGAATTGGATTTCCATTGTTTGGGAGAATTAGGTAGAGAATTGGGGGGAGAATTGGATTTCTCTGGGAATTGGGTGTAGGCAAAAAATTGAGAAATCCAATTCTCTCCATTTTGAAGAGAAATGGAATTCTCTGTGAGCCACCATCGCTTCTCTGCTCTACTCATCTGTCTTCTCGGTGTAGGCAAAAAGTGTGTATGGTATTATTTCCATTGCTCCGACCGGCGATGATGTCCAGCACGGCGGAACCCTACTCCGTCGCGTTGCAACTAGCAACTCCGGCGATGATGTAGGCAAAAACATCCGTTCGTGTCCTACTCCGACTGGCGGAACCCTACTCCGTCGCGTCCTACTCCGACCGGCGTCCGTCCGTTCGCAACTAGCAACCCTAAATCGCGGCGGAGTGGTTGGCGGCAGCTGTGGTTTTAGTGGTTGGTGGCCATGGTGGATTAGAAGAAGATAGAGGAGGAAGAACGGTCGCCGGAGAGAGAGAGGAGAAGGTGGAGTTGGTGGCAGCTGGAAGAGTTAGGTTGAGAGAAGGAGAATGATTTTCACTTCTTTTCTCTATTCTACCAAACAAAGGAAATGATTTTCAATTCTCCACCTATTTCCATTTCTTTCCAATTCCATTTCTCTCCTATTTCCATTTCCATTTCTTCTCATTTTTTTTCTCTGTACCAAACACCCCCTAAGACTAAACTACCCTTTAACACATCAAACTTACAATTAAAATTAAAACACTTCTCATCTAGACTCATCTTTAAATCTTGACCATTGACTACTAAGATCCTAACAATCCATATTACTTCATACACTTTTTAAACACACTCATCTTTTTAGGATAACCCCTCCATATATATATATATACATATATATGATTAGGATCATGTGAGAACTATTTTGAAATTGAGAACTTTGAGAACCATTTTAGATCACAAAAAACACTCTTTTTAACAAAAAAAATAAAAAAAATTATAAAACAAAAAAAATCGAAAATAAAAAAAGTAGAAAAACCAAAAAATATTTTATTTTTCATGCCGGTTTTATAAAAAAAATTGAAAAAAAAATATCGGTTTAACAAAATTATACACATATGTATAATACTTATTTTTTAAATTTTATAAATGTTTTTTATACACATATGTACAATTTAAGGTATATGAAAATGTACATATGTGTACATACGTAACTAGAGATTAAATGAAGTTATACACATGTGTATAATACGAAGTTTTTTTTTGTTTTTTTTAAATTTTTTTTATTTTTTTATGAAACCAGAATGAAATATAAGAATTTTGGTTTTTTTACATTTTTAAAATTTTTGTTAATATCTAATTATATAGATATTTAAAAATCTTTAGAATTATTAGAATCTAATAAAGTATATCATTCGTGTTTCTGTTACAATACGGTTAGTTCATTTAGAAATAAGAAGGAGTCTTTATATCGCGTTACCGAGGTCCTCGTTTAAAAAAAATATGTCGCCTGGGGGCTTTGCCAGGGCTAACTAATAAAAGGCCCAGTCATCGGGAGAGAGGTGGCAGGTGTGTTTGTTGCAGAGTCGATAAATTTTACGACCTCTGGTTGAATCATAACGACTTACTTCAATTTTGACTCTGTCTCCTGGCAATATTCTTATAAAACTACGTCGGATCTTTCTTGAAACATAACCTAGAATAATATCTTCATTATCTAAACGAACCTGGAACATGCCATTGGGAAGCGATTCAGTAATTAAACCTTCATGAATCCATTTTTATTCTTTCATTCCAGGTAAAACCTCCTTGAGGTATCAACTAGTGGAGGAAGAAACCTATTAGACAACTCACCCCTTATCTTTTCTTTTTCATAAAAAAGAAGTTTCCTATTCAATTCGGATATTAGAAAGATTACCATATATAACACAAAATTTCTCCGCCTATTCTTTCTAGTCGAGCCTCTCGGTCTGTCATTATACCCCGAGAGGTAGAAAGAATGACAACTCCCATCCCGCCTAAAATTCTAGGAATTCTTTGATAGTTAGAATAGATTCGGAGACCCGGCCGGCTGATCCGTTTTAAATTTAAAAGATTTCGATAAGTACTTTTCATATTCCTTCTATGTCGTAGGGTTAAAACCAAAAAATATTTGTTGTTTTCTCGATGTTTTCTCACGTTTTCGATAAAACCCTCTCATAAAAGTATTTTAACAATACTTCGGCTGGTATTAGTAGATGCTACTCGAACCACGCTTTTTCTATACATATCGGCATTTCGTATAGAGGTTATTATGTCAGCAATAGTATCACTACCCATGATTAATTGAAATGATTGGTGCCTCCAAATTTGGATATAATCAACTGCTTTTTTAGGTATTTTTTTTAGGAATTATGAATATTCATTTTGAAAGGTATATACGTGAAACAAAATCTACTAAATGAATCTTAATCTATTTATTTTAAATACCCTACTATAACCTATAACCATATCGTGGTCTCGTTTTATAATACCTCGGGAGCTAATGAAACTATTTTAGTAAAATTTAACTGTCTCAATTCTCAGGCAATCGCACCAAAAACTCGAGTTCCTTTTGGATTTCCTTCTTGATCAATCACAACTACAGCATTGTCATCATATCGTTGTCACGTTTAAGTTCTTTACAAGTACGTACAATTACAGCTCTGATGACTTCTGATCTTTCTAGAGGCATGTTTGGAACTGCGTCTTTGATCACAGCAACAATAACCTCACCAATATGAGCATATCGACGATTTCTAGCCACGATCAATACAATTGGCTGAATCCCGTGAAATCATTTCATAGAAGTTCATTGAGATCTTCTTTTTATAAAGGAAATAAACTTCGATTCTTGAATAATCCACATTACTTCTGCTTCTATTGTAACAAAAGATTCCCCTTTTATGTGGAAAAAACCCGTATCAATAATGATGATTTTACATATGGACAATTCCTCAATATCTTGTTCATTCAAAACAAAATATTTTCTTTGTGCGTCGGTAAAAAAACATGCTTTTTGGGGGAGATATACTATTTCGGAAATCGAGTCACAGGTATCTAACATATTCAAACCTAAGGCTTTTCCACAAAGTGGTGACGAAACGTATAACTTATACAAATTTTTCCATTTTCCAACTCGATCCAATCCATTCGTTCGTAGAGCTATTTACTCGATCGAGTTTATTCCAATATATTTTTTTCACGTTTAGGGTTAGTTAGAATTGCATTCAATGAAAACTTTAACCAATTTTTTTAATCGATTTTGACTTGTTTTTTTTCTAATATTTTGATTTTCTGTTCATTTTCTGGAGAATTAGGATAGGGAAGAAGGATACCATGAATTTTATTTAGTTCAGCTGTTTCTGTGCAATTTTCTATCGAAGTTTCATTTATGATTGAAGAAGAAAAAAAATTTTTCATTCTTCCACGATACATCCCATTCAAAAAGGGATCATACATTTTTACTAGGCTACAACTTGTAGGTTCCCGACGGATCTTACACGGGATATCGCTATATACGCAGGTGCGGAATCCCTGCGTAGGTAGTTACGAGCGTAGAATACGTTAGACAATCACACACGATACAAACGAACACGTTATATATTATAACCTGTAACACGTCTATTACAGACTCGATCTCTCGTCTACTGACTTGCTGAAATACACGTGATTAAACAAAACACTCACTGACCAACTCCCTTCACGTAAACCCGTAGGTTACATAAATACACGACAACTTCGCCTCAGGCGAAGTTGTCTGTAACTTCGCTCGTTGAACACGTTCGCCTAGGCGAACTTGTCAACAACTTCGCTTGTTCAACAAGTTCGCTTAAGCGAACTTGTTGACAACTTCGCTTACATACAAAATCATAAACTAAAACATAATTACATTACAGACTCGATTACAAACGCTAGACTATGAACTACTGACATTTATGTACCAACAGACTCCCCCTTGGCAGTAGCTTCATATCTTGATCTTCAAAGCTTGAGTCTTGTAATCTTTCGTCTTCTCTCTTCATCTCTTCAAGCATGCACTCCCTGTCTAACACATACAGAAACCAACTTCTGGTACTTCTTAGCTTCCTCTTTCCAAGCAGGAATGTAGAAAATCTTCTTAGCGTGTAGTACCTGCAAGTCAGCTTGAGACAGATTGACCAAGTGCATAGGATCATACACTCTCATGATCTCTTGCTCATCTTCATCCTCCATGACCGCTTCAGCAGTTTCACAATCCACGTACCACCACTTCAAGTCTTTCAAGACGTTCTTGGGCATCACCTTCATCGGCACTTCTTTTAAATGACGGACTGGTTTATACTTCATAACCATCCATGGTTTGCCGTCTGCCCTCATCCCTCTATCTTTGTCTTCTACCAACTTCCCTTTCTGAGGCTTCAGAAGTTCAAACTTTTTGTCTCTAATGGCCTCCTTCCAAACAATTTTCCCAATTACTCTCGCCATATTATCATCACTTCTGTTTATCAACCCCAGTCTCGCTAAGTCTTTCACCTCACACTCCGGTAAGGTATTCAGGGATCTCAACATCTTCTTGAAGTATTGAATGCCGTCGTAACGTTTGATCACAAATAACTTCAACTCTTCATCGTACAACCAGCATATGATTCCCTTCTTTGATTCTGCATATCCCTTTATATTATATGACTTCTTGAACATCGTTGGTACTGCAGGCTTCTTAGTCTTTACAAACCACTGAGCGCAGCCTTCCTTCCAATTTGGCTGTTCTTCCCACTCAGTGTTGTCAACCGCAGCATCTTCACATATAGTCGACTGTTCAACCACAGGGATCTCATGCTCTACATTTTCTTCAACAATTTCTCCTTCTTCCACCACATTCTCAACAACAATTTCTGCACCAATCTTTTCAATCTCATCGATTGGCAGAACATCATCTTCATCTATCAACTCATCCTCCTCTAACATTTCGTCTATCTCTTTCAGCGCGTCAATCATATCATCAACAACTTCAACATCATCACCAACAGCTACCACATCATCACCAGATGCAGACTCCCCCTCAGTTGTGGAAGTCCCAAGAGCTATAGAAGTTCTTGGCAACTCACCACCTGCACCTTCCGGTGCATTGGGATCATCGTCTTAATCGTTTCGGCGCTTGGTCCTCAACTCATCTCCTCTACAGCTCATCTCCCCCTGAGATGCCAAGAACACCTTCAAGGCATCTATTATTTTCCCGTGCTCAGCCAGGAGGGATGCCTGCAGTTGATTTGCTTCCACTAGGCTTTGAATAGTCTTTGACTGCTCAGCTACAATCCGCTCTAGTGAAGCTATCCGTTCCGAGTCAGAAGAGGGCGTGTCAGCAGGTGGTACCGTACCCGATAACCCTGCAGAAGTGGTGACCGTAGACTCGACAAATCGTGCTACTACCACCGGTGGAGTACGCGATTGAGGTGGTAGAGACACAATTGCTGGAGACGACGTCTGGACGGCTGTGATCGGTGGAATGTCAGCCGATGATGTAGCCACTACAGGAACAACCGTAGCGCTTGTACTCGATACCTGCACAGAGGTAGGAACAAAGGACATACCAGACAAGGCAGGTGGAGCAAAACGTACCAACCGTGAAGTTTCTCCAGCTCCTACACCCATACCTGTCGTTTCCCTACATGAACGCTTTCTTACCAGGTGCACAGCTTCTTCTTCATCATCTTCCTCGTCGTCATCGTCAACAATTCTCTTCTGTTTCCCAACCGTTCTCTCATGCGTAACCATCATCCGTCTAGCCTCTTCCATGACATCATCAAAATCAGCCTGTGGACCCGAGACTTGAATATTCTCTTGAGGATCAACTCGGTCCATATCAAACATTCCGTGCCCGCCGAACATGGCGTCCAGATCAATCTCTGCAGCTGTCACAGCAGCAGATACAGCAGGCGCAGCTGATACAGCCTGGGGTGCTGCCGCCTGTTGTGGTCTTGGGTCTCTGAACTCGTCCCCCGCCGCAGGCACATACTCCGGGTTTATAAGATACCCAAAGAGCGGAGTATGCCTGGGACGCAGCTCAGGCTTGCTTCGTGCGCTGGAAGTGCGACACTGTGCAAAGATACGTTTTGTCACACTTTCAACGTATCGTATAGGGCGTCGTTGTGGCAGCGTCGGAGCCACATGATTGAAAATCATCTGTAGAAATCGAGGATACATTGTAAACCTCTCACGCGCCACAGCCCTTCGTTGCCTGTCGATCTCGTAAAAGATCATCTGGCTGAACGAATATCTTTTATTGTAAGTCAATGCAGTCATAGCAGACTGCATTGTCGCACCCATGCCATCAGTGCCTGCCTTCCGTCCTGACATACATACGATCATGACGTGCATAAGGAAGCGCCACTGATCTAAGAGGAACCCCTTCCTCCTTTGAGTGTCTCCTAAGAGACCCGAATATCCCATCCTGAGGAACGCCCCATCACGGAATGGCGCAACAAACACCGTTGGGTCATCCCTCGTTTCTTCACCAAACTGCAACGCCACCCGTATATGTTCAGAAGAAAACTGAACGACTTGACCGTTAACGGTGGCTCGCATAACCGGGGGCTCAACCCGGCAATCATACTCTACCGTCTGCCAAAAGTCTTCAATATTAGGCAGCGAAATAGGCAGGGTAGTCGTTATTGCATGATAAATCCTTGAGCGCAGGAGAAAAGTAATTATCTCCCTATAATCCTCCACGCCCTTTGCATCTGGGTCAAGTGTTATGAACTGGTTATGGGCTGGAAAGAATTGTCTTTGATCATCACCGTCATCACCTGCACCTCCAACAGCAGCCATATCCGTAATAAACGAAACAAGTTAGATAAACGATTAAGTTGTACACAAGTTCGCTTGATTACCAGGAGCGAAGTTGTGATCAAACCTGTATAGGCGAAGTTAAAAGTGAGGCGAAGTTGGGAACAACTTCGCTTCATCTTTAAGTTCGTCTAATTAATTTTAAGTAAAATGTTCTGGGCGAAGTTAGTGATAACTTCGCCTCTTCACAACATCGCCTCAGGCGAAGATAAGGGTTAGGCGAAATTAAGCCTTAGGCGAAGTTGCGGATAACTTCGCCTCAGGCGAAATTAATCGTCAGGCGAAGTTGAGGATAACTTCGCCGAAACCCTAACTTCGCCTGAACTGAATCGGCGACTGTTAAGATTCTAACAGTCGGAATCCGATGTTTCGGCAAAGGTTTGACGATGAAGAACTCAAAAACACTTGCTATTAAGGTTATGTGGACGAACAGTTTGTCCATGAACACGTAATACAAGCTTGTAAATCTCGGGTTTGAAAGGTCACCGGACCGAGGTCACGAAACCGTTCAAACCGACCTATGAAAAGCATCACTGTCGTTGGATATACGGTTAATCGATAACACACACCTCGAATCTATGAACGAAACTGAGAAAAAAGGGTCGAAAACGGAAACGAAACAAGTTCGCCGTATAATATATATCTTCGCCGGATTTCTCGGATAAGTTCGCTTGAATTTCTGATGAATAGTGTGACCTTTGAACATCCTTATATAGAGGCGGAGTTATACAGGCGAAGTTACGGATAACTTCGCCTAGGCGAAGTTATTCACAACTTCGCCTATTCAACAACATCGCCTAAAATTTCAAAAATTAACCCTTAAAATTTTAACAGTTGTCCTTTAAGAAATAAATAACATGATCAATTCTAAGTAACCAGTTAAGAAATCATAAAGCTATTTAAGTACAAAAACGTAAAAAATATAAAGTATAAGGGATCAAATTTCAGTCTCGATAGGGACCGCTACGTTTTAGAAAAGATCCGAACAGGAATCATACTAACTACGTGACTGTCACATAGATTCGTGTTTAGCTGTATTATGACATATAGAGACAGGTTGTAGCAGGTAATATACTTAAGATGGTTTTCATCGTTTCTGTAATACGAGTTAGGTTCAATTAATCCTTAAAATTTAAGTGGGCAACAACTCAGAAATATTGATGCCTCCTATCTATCCTCAAAGCGTATTTGGCTTTCCCCAAGTCACCCCGAATTGACTTCGACCCATAGTGTCTGATTAACTTGTAAGTATTCTTTGTCTGCTTCCCGTAGTCATTCTTCCATGATTGAGAAGTCTCGATATCTTGAACTCTCGAATGTTACAATTACTTCATAAGTACTAAAAATTTTTTATTTTTTTTTTTTTATTTTTTTTTTTTTTTTTACAAACAACTTATAGACTTCAAAGTAATAAACAACTGCAAGTCCCGAATCTGGATCACTGCAGTGTCTTGAAACGCCTTCTTTACGGGAATCAGAACACTTACGGGCTCGTGTATGACTGGGTAATCACTTTTCTGCCTATCATTCGGAAAGATATACATGAAGACACACAAAACTCTTAAGGAGTTTCCACATAAAATCAAGTAAAATTTAATTTGCATCACATCTACTTTTACGCACCATAAAAAGTTACCATGACATACAATGATTGTCCTAAAGCCTTTTAAGCCTAATAACTTCACTAGTGAAGCACACAAAGTTAGTATATCTATCATTTTCCATGGTTGGATCAATTTTCCGTTTAACATAGCTAACTAACTTCTTACGAAGTAACAGACTTGAAAACTAATTTCATTTCCCTAAAAAAAATTTTCACTTCAATCGCCCCGATCACGTCAAAGTCTTCAGGTAAACGGCAATCCTGAAGATCCAATGGATCAACTGGACCGACCACATACAAGTATGTGTCCTTCTAACTAAGTATGACCGACTAATTTTCAGCGACAGAAAGAAAACACATCATAACCGCCCCGGTCACTTTCAGTCATCTGGTTAATGGCGACCCTCATTCTCTACAAGTAGAAACGAGGACCAAAACATATCCGAGGATATGTCCATCAAACTGAGGTAACCGACTAATTTTAAGCAATAGTGACGTTTTTTTTTTTTTTTTTTTTTTTTAATAAACACAAAAAAATGGTTACTCGGGATTGATCATCCCGTTTAGCTCAATTAGGTTTTGAAATCTGGATTTATCAAACGCTTTTGTAAATAAATCAGCGAAATTTTCTAGCGAATCGACCTTTTCGACCTTAATCAGTTTCTTCTCAGCACAATCCCGTATGAAATGATGACGAATGTCAATATGTTTAGTTTTACTATGTTTCACGGGATTGTTAATTACTGAGATGGCAGCAGTGTTATCAATTAATATAGGGGTGAGTAAGAAATTCAGACCATAGTCGCGCAATTGTTGCTGAATCCACAAAACCTGAGAGCAGCAGTTGGATGATGCCATATATTCAGCTACGCACGTAGAGATTGCGACTGATGTCTGTTTCTTGCACTGCCAGGAAACTAATCTTCCACCGAGTAACTGACATCCTCCTGTTGTCGACTTCCGACTCTGATTGCACCCTCCATAATCAGAATCTGTATAAGCAACCAGTTCCACGTCTCCTCCCTTCGGGTACCACAACCCTAGCTTCGGCTTGCCTTTGAGATACCGCAAAATCCTCTTCACACCCTTCATGTGAGATTCCTTTGGGTTTGCCTGAAAACGAGCACAAAGACAAACAGCAAACATTATATCAGGCCTAGAAGCAGTTAAATACATCAAAGAACCTATTATAGCCCGATACTGAGTTGGGTCCACATCTGCGTCACCGTCTATTTCAGCTCCCAACTTGTGGTTGACGCAAATTGGAGTGTCAAATGGAGAAGATTCCTCCATCTTGAAGCGCTTGAGGACATCATGAACATATTTTGTTTGATGAATGAACATCCCATCCTTCTTTTGATCAACCTGCAATCCTAAAAAGAACGTTAGTTCACCCATAGCACTCATCTCAAATCTTTTCTTCATAACGGCCTCAAAATCCTGACACATGGAGACTCTTGATGCAGCAAATATGATGTCATCCACGTAGACTTGAACTAGCAGGAAGTCACTTCCTTCTCTCTTCACAAATAGTGTGCTGTCAATCAAACCCCTTTCAAAACCATTTTCTAGCAAGTAGTCCGATAACGTTGAATACCAGGCACGAGGTGCCTGATGTAATCCATACAGCGCCTTGCTCAACTTGTACACATGATCAGGAAAGTCTGGGTCAGGAAAACCCGAAGGTTGCTCAACATATACAACCTCATCAACTTTCCCATTGAGGAACGCACTCTTCACGTCCAACTGAAACACTTTCATCTTCTTAAAAGCAGCAAATGCCAAAAACAATCTTATCGCTTCCAACCTGGCCACCGGAGCGAACACTTTATTATAAGCTATCCCCTCTTGCTGATTAAATCCTTTAACGACCAGCCTCGCCTTGTTTCTTATAATAATCCCCTTTTCATCTCTCTTGCACTTGAACACCCATTTTGTGCCTATTGCATGCACATTCCTTGGTTTTTCAACCAAAGTCCAAACTTCCATCTTCTTAAATTGAGCCAACTCTTCTTGCATGGCATCGACCCACGAGCTGTCCTTAAGAGCCATTTGATAATTTTTCGGTTCAATATGGCTAATAAAGCATGAGTACAAACAGTCGTTCATTATACCTGTCTCCTTAATGCTCGTATAAACACAGGTGTGCTCATTCAAGCTACTTCTGGTTTGTACACCGGAGGACACATCACCTATAACATTTTCCAAAGGGTGATCTATGTGAATTCTCGTGGTCGGCACAACACCGACATGCAGATTATCTTCTAAATTAGTAGAGAGCTTATCAATGGTTGTTTCTGGCTGAGAGTGAAAAGGATTGATAAACTCTTCTTCAGGAGAGACAGCAGGGGAATCGATAGAATTTGATGAGGAAGGTTGACAATCATCAAATAGCTGTCTATGTGCCAAATTTTCCTCCTCTTCTAGAATCATCTTCGTAGCAACACGTTCTTCTTCTTCTGTACGAACCAAATCAGGTATGTTAAAAGACTTGAAGAGCCTATCATAGTCGAAAATCCCAGGAGGTCCGATGCTCGGTCTTGGCGATCTGTAACTCGTAATGTCGGTGTTACATACCACCTCAACCTTGCCGTTCGTTGTATTAAAGACACGCCTGTTGGGAGTCCCAACTTCATAGCCGACTAAGATTCCTTCAGCGGCTGCTTCACCAAACTTTGAATGTGCCTTTAAAATTGAACACGGGGACCCGAAAGCTTCAAGTCCACACAAATTGGGCTTTCTCCCATGCATAAGCTCGTAGCATGTTTTATTAAGTCTTTTTACCGTTAAAACTCTATTCAGTACATAGCAAGCTGTAGAAACAGCTTCAGCCCAGAACACCACCGGAAGCTTCGAATCAGCCAGCATAGTCCTGGCTCCTTCAATTAAAGTTCTATTCTTCCTTTCAGCCACTCCATTCTGTTGCGGTGTATACGGAGCGCTGAATTGGTGTTCAATCCCTCTTGACAGACAGAAGATCTCCATTTCAAAATTTTTAAACTCGGAACCATTGTCACTTCTGATGAACTTCACTCGTTTATCCATAATGTTCTCAACTTTGGTAATTAGATTCTTCACCATTTGAGCCGTTTCGTCCTTTGATTTCAGGAAGTATACCCACGAGTATCGTGAGTAGTCATCAGTGATCACCAAGCAATAAGTTGTACCACCTAGACTTCTTACATTCACAGGACCGAAGAGATCCATGTGAAGCAGCTCTAGTGTACTGGCAATTGAGTTTACTTTCTTGGTGAGATGGGACTTCTTGTGCTGCTTTCCCTTTTTGCACGCAAGACATTTGTCTTCAAAATTGAAACTTTTTAAGGGAACACCCAACACAAGCCCATGTCTGACAATATGGTTCATCTTCCGAAGATGAATGTGTCACATTCTCCTGTGCCACAGTTCAGATTCTGATTCGCTTGCTTTTGTCAAAAGACACGATTCTTCCGTTGACATTTCAGTTGAACTTAAATCCATCATATACGTATTTCGATCACGTGGAGCCTTCATTACTATCCACTCTTCTGGTATTTGAAAACCAGGCTTCAGCACAATCGCATCAGTCTTCGTGAAGTGTACGGTATAATCTTTATCACAAATCTGCGACACACTCAGCAGATTGTGCTTCAGTTCTTCAACAAAATTCACATTTTCTAACGTCATCTTCCTGTTAGTTACCGTACCCCTTCCAGTTATTTTGCCACCACTCTCACCGGCAAAACTGACTCTTGCTCCTTGAACAGGTTTTAAATCTTGTAACAAATCCTTGTTACCAGTCATGTGCCGGGAACAGCCGCTGTCCACAACCCAAAGATTATTGGAAGCCCTGTTCAACTGTTCCTGCACAAACAAAAGAGATTATTAAAATTTGGGGACCCAAGACCTCTTGGTCTTGGGTCGATTAACCTTCTTAACAGAACTCATACAACTTGGCTGACAAAAGTTAGCATTAGAAAAATTTCCACGAGTCCTAACAGGATACCTCCTTGGAGACTGATAATGAGGCCAACCAAACCGACGAACATTAAGAGAATCAAAAGAATAATAGCATTTGGTTTGGTTATTAGTAGTGTAAAAACGAGATGTGTTTCTTTGAAAACCTGTATTAGCTCTCAAATTTGAATGGTATTCATTTTTAACATTTAAACGATTACCAAAAACCTTAGTCTCAGTTTTCGAGGGCCTCACCTCTCTGAAACGTTGCTTCAGAGGGCAATCAGCAACAAGGTGCCCTGTTTGATTACATCTAAAACAACACCTATATTCAGCTTTCTTTTCAGCAGATGTTTTAGATGTGGAGGCAGTATTACCAACCGTACATCTCACATAAGGTGGGACATATGGGTTGAGTGGAGTACTACTTTTAGTTGATTTAACCTTTTCTCCACTAGTGGGTAATACTTCCTTCTCTTTTGTCTTACCCGACTCGGATGACTTATCCGAATCAGATGAGACTGGACTTGAAATAGAAATTTTAACTTTTGAGACAGGCGAACTTTTTTCGCCTTTACTAACTTCCGGTACTTTACCAGTTTCCTTAGCAGGACCTGTCTGATCAGCTACAAAATTAACAGATTCATGAACACTATGATTGAAAGTATAATTATGGTTATAAGGTGGTGGAACCTCATGGTAACCAATTCCTCCCCTTTTAGGTGAGGAACCTTGATCACTAACGAGGTGATCAAGAATAGCAGAGGAATTCCGGAATTGCTCCAGTTTCCTATTTAGTTCCACCACTTTTACCTGGTGATCAGCAATCTGTTTTTCTTTTTCAGCGATTAACTTGGTTTTCTCTTCTAAAACCTCGTAGCTTAGATCGATCACATCAATTTTCTCAGCTAATTTTGTTTTTAAACTTTTAACGTCTTTTTCACAAGCTTTAATTTTTATTTTGTAATTATTTTCTCTAGTTTTTGTGAAGTGATGATCTTCTTTCAAGGTTTTAAATTCGGCATCCAACTTAACATACTGATCAGTAATTGTAGCAAGCTGTTCAGACAAGTTCTCACATTTAGTACAGATAGGTTTAGCACATACCTCGGAGTTCTGATCATTAGCCATGAAAGCTTTTTCATTTTCAGCAGCTTTCATACATTCTTCAGCTGCAACCTTCGCCATGTGTGCCTGCTCAAAGAGTTCTCCAGAGAACATGTTCCAGTTGTATTCACCAGCATCAGACATCATGGCATTATCCCCATTGTTATTTCCACTTTGCTGTGTAGTCCTCCCCTGACTACGTTCTACCCGTGCATTAGTGCACTCCTTTGCAAAGTGTCCATTTCGTTGACAATTGTAACACCTCACCCTTGACTTATCAAATCCTGGCTTTCCACCTACGAACTTTCTGCCAGTCTTCTTCATGAAACGCTTCACTCTTCTGACTATCATCGCCATCTGCCACTGCAGATCCATCTCCTCCAGATCATCAGGATCGATCTGGTCATAGTCTTCTTCCAAAACAGCAGGGTCCACAATCTTTCCTTGTATGTAGTTCTCGTAAGAAGCAATAAAAGATGCATAGAGTGCAAACTGCTCTTCAGCGGATTTGACACTCATTGGCATCTTAGTGTAGTTATTGCTTGAAGCACTAGGAGAGTAACTACTCTTGGATACTTGAGGTTTCGAAGTACTTGATCCTCCAGCAACAAAGCAAACATCACCGTTCATGTTTACTGACACATTTCCTTCATGAGAAGAGTTAGAACCAGACTCTCCTTTGGAGTAGTAAGCAGCAGATTCAGACTTCGAACTTGAGCCTGAGTTGACTTTGGCACCATACATACCAGGGTCTTGAACCTGATCCGTTGGAGTTTCTTTACGAACCATATTAAGCTCAAAGGTTCTGAGCTTGTTTACTGCTGTCTCCAAATCGTAATTAGGAAAGTCTTTGTCTTCCCTCATTAGAACAGTGTACATTTCCCACTTTGGTGGGAGAGCATCGAGAAGCTTCTCAACTATTTCCTCCTCTCTGTAAGCAATAGAATAGTTGTTCAGCTCTGTCATTAGATGATAATATCGGGTGATAATATCATCGAGCGATTCGTTCTTCAAATACTTGAAGACAGAGAACTGGGTCTTTAACAGCTTAAACTTCGAGGCACGAATACCCACGTTCCCTTCGAATCTATTCTCAAGAGCATCCCAAAGCTCTCGTGCAGAAGTGTACTTCCGGAATGTATGGAGAATCTCTTGAGGAAGAGCCATAGTAATTGCAGCATGGGCCTTGCTCTCGGCCTCATACATCTTCTTCTCTTCTTCCTCCATCTTGCTGTACTTCTTTATCACATCCCTACCTTCGTATTCCATTGTCGGTGGAATATATCCATCCTGGATGCACACCCACATCTTTGCATCCTGGTATTTAATATACTGAGTGAACCTATCTTTCCACGCTACAAAGTCGGTTCCTTTGATCAACCTTGGGGCCTTAGTAGCCGACCCCGCTTCAACTTTCATTTTGACTAACTCTGAGATGTTAATCGGCGACATCTTCTCGAAAACACGAAAAACCTGAAAAAAACAAAATTTCTTCCAAACAGTACTATAGGCGAAGTTAAGGATAACTTCGCTTAAGTGTTAACTTCGCTGGAAAATCCTTAAATTCGCGTGACTTGGCGAAGTTGAGAATAACTTCGCTTAGGATAAGCGAACTTAGGAGGTAAGCGAAGTTGAGGATAACTTCGCTTAGGCGAACTTATGAGGTAGGCGAAGTTGTGGATAACTTCGCTCAACCTTATATCTTCGCCGAAACCCTACTTCCAGTGACGGCAACTTCGCCTGAAGAACAGCAACTTCGCCCGAAGAACACTGAAAATATTCAGATCTGTTTTCGACGATTTAGCAGTTTCCGGTCGGTGTAACGGCTTGAAAATGACTGTATAAGGTGAGTATAACACAATATCAACGAAAACGTGTCCCGCGAATAGGTCAAACGAGACGTTTTCTACACCCGCGTGAAATCCCGAACCTCACAATCCAGCCTAAGCTCTGATACCAATTGTAGGTTCCCGAACGGATCTTACACGGGATATCGCTATATACGCAGGTGCGGAATCCCTGCGTAGGTAGTTACGAGCGTAGAATACGTTAGACAATCACACACGATACAAACGAACACGTTATATATTATAACCTGTAACACGTCTATTACAGACTCGATCTCTCGTCTACTGACTTGCTGAAATACACGTGATTAAACAAAACACTCACTGACCAACTCCCTTCACGTAAACCCGTAGGTTACATAAATACACGACAAGTTCGCTTGTTCAACAAGTTCCATGTACGGAAACGCCTAAGCGAACTTGTTGACAACTTCGCTTACATACAAAATCATAAACTAAAACATAATTACATTACAGACTCGATTACAAACGCTAGACTATGAACTACTGACATTTATGTACCAACACAACTTCCATGTACGGAAACGCCATGACTGACTGAGAGATTGATTGATTTTGGTGAGTATGTATATATCATATATGTATGTAGGTATGGGAAACAATCAATTGGAGAAATGAAACCCTAGAGTATGAATCAAGTTTCTTTTATATATATATATATATATATATATATATAGATTTTGGTGAGTATGTATGTATCATATATGTATGTAGGTATGGGAAACAATCAATTGAAGAAATAAAACCCTAGAGTATGAATCAAGTTTCTTATATATATATATATATATATCGACAGCCTGATTTTAAAATTCATGTATTGGATAACCAAAAATTACCTTTTTCTATAAAATAAAAAAAAAGTTTTTTATGTTTTTAAAGTTTTTTAATCCAGAAATGTTACGTATTTCAAAACCCTATTTTGTTATATGATTTTTTAACTATTTTTTTAGGTTTTTTAGTGGTCCAAAATAGTTCTTAATTTTTAAATGGTTCTTTTATGATCCTTACCCCAAACACACACACAGACATATATATATATATATATATATATATAGTTGTTTGTATTGTTTATTTGCAATAGTGTCATATTATATACAAAAATTAAAAAAAAAATCGATATAATGCATATGTGCATTAGTGTTGTATTACATATATGCGATAATGTGTTTAGCATACAACTATTAGTGTCGTATTTGCATATATTCAATAGTGTGTATTGGATAATGCAATTGTGTTGTATTATATGCAATAAAACACTATTGTATATATGCAATAGGCATTAGTGCACATATGCACTACAGTACTACACCGACAAGCTTTTTTTTTTAGTATCAATATCATCTTTTAGAATGAGGAAAGAAAAAAATCACAAAATAATTTTTTTTAAAATAGTTAAAAATAATTTTTTACTAGTTCTCTAGTTCTCTCTTTAAGAGGAGTTCTCTTTAGATCTCACCCCTATATATATATATGTGTGTGTGTGGGAAGGTTAACATACAAATGAAATTAGCATGCTAAACATGAGAATCAAATAGAGTAATTATATATACAAGTAGAGTAATTATGTAGAGTAATTATATAATTACTTTACTTGATTATCATATTTAGCACGTTAATTTATTTGTATTTAATTCAAACCCAGTATATGTAATATTTATTCTTACTCCTCTACCTAGAACATAGCTCAGGCTACTAGATTCTGCACCTATTTAATTCGAAGGTGTGTTTGACATTCCACATAATATCTTATCCATTGGAATTTGAAAAACGATATAATAGTTTCTCAATGGAATTATTAACATATCAACTATATACCAACTTCCATGCATAATCCACTGAAAATCTTTGCAAAGTTTCACACAAGCTAGGTTATTACCATATACTATAGTACTAGCATGTTATTAATGGTCTGAACTGAATAGTTTAGTCTATGGGTTGATCCATTGTCTTAAGAGTATATACGCAAAGGTTTGGTACCAGTTACTCATACACTTTTCATTGTATGAGGGGATACTAGTGATATAGCATGTATGAAACAAGAGGATCTTGCATTTGTTCTTCATTGCGAAGAGCGGTATGAACAATATTAGGGATATCTTGTGGGTATATATTTTCTTCCCCTTCTGCAACTTCAAAGTGGAACAAGTCTTTCTTATTCTTGTACTTATGGCCAGGCATGAATTTCTTAATGCACCAAAAGCATTCTCCCTTGGTCATTTTATCATTGACTTCCTTACTAGATAGCCTGCGGTTTTGTGTAGAGGCGGATTTAAAGTGTACATAGAGTGGGATCAGACCCACTGTCCATTCCCTCTATAGCCTTAAAATCATTTACAACTTGAAAGCCAATAGGCTTAAAATAGCAAATTAGCCCACCATCCAGTTATAAACCATCGGCTATTAGGCTTAAATAAAATAATTGTACTTTGTCAAGCTTGTATAAACCCTTGAGCCTTTCAATTTATAAGACAGAGTTATTCAGTTTTTCGGCAGCGATGTGGGACACTAGGACTTCTCTTATTGAGAAACTTTCTGAAAGCTTTTGTTGTACAAGCGACATGGGACACTATTGTATCCATATCACTCTCGTCAACCATCCGTTTTTTTGGATGTTTTCAAAGTATCATATTTATTCCAATTCAATGTTGTATAATATCTATGTTTTAAATATGCTTTCTAGAGTTTAATTTTACTGAAAGAAGGATGGATCATACATAAAGTTATTTTAAATTTATGACATTCGGTTCGGTTAATTCGATTACGCCAAATACCATAACCATAACCGAGGCAAAACATTTGGTTAAATGGTTAAGGCTTAAACGAACTGTCGGTTAAGTGTTCGGTTAGGTCATTAATTCAGTCACGATTCGGTCAAGTTTGGCTCACTTTAAACCTGTATTATACCACCGTACAAAAAAGTATGTATCCGTCACTGGTTTTGTGTGACATAGCTTTAAAGAATTGAGAGGAGCTGCATTAATAGTTGTGGGCTATTAGTATTGGATAGTAGACTTGTATGAATAAACTAGTTTGAGACCCGTGTATTACACGGGTAATTGTTGAAAATTTTAAACTTTGACCATTAATTGAAATACAGTCAACAAATTAATCATATATTGTTAATACAATTACAATTAAATTAAAAATTACATAACTAAGATTACACAAATATGTTACAAATAGGTAAAAACTTCCTTTTACACTACATTTGTGATTGTATTAGCGGGTATACATTCAAAAATCAAAATTTTTAGTCCATGTCTGCTTGTAACTCTTAATAAAGTTACATATAGGTATACTTATAATTCTTAATATAGCTATATATAGTTGTCCGTGTGACAAAAAATATAATAATAATCATGGTTACAATACAAATATAAATATATCAGAGTTGTAAGTCAAGCTATGCCGTTAATGCCAAAAAATAGCGGATATTGGTCAACGACCGATATCTGAGAAATCGGTTATTGCGTTCGGATAGCGGTGGGATAGCGGTGTGTGGGTGTGTATATATATATATATATAACACCAAAAGTTATCTAATAATAATAGTTAAGTCTTAATTACCAAAATCATAAATATATAAGCATGATTCAAAACACAAAGTAACAATATTTTTAATTTAAGACATGATTTAATCACTTAATCGAAAGCCATAAATATATAAGCATCAGCAGCGGCTGAAGAAACGGGTATCGGAGATGAGCATCAGCAGAGATTGAGGTATTTTTAGGGCAATAAGTTGATCGTTCAATAATAATCATAATGAAATTGGGCTATGGGCTTACAGTTTGGGCCAAAAAAAGTAACAATTGGATCAAAAATATTAAACTGATAATTTCACCGCTATTTCCGATATATCGGTGGCCAAATATCGGCGAAATAGCGGTAAATAGCGCCGCAAATATCGGAACCGCTATTTGGACCGATATTTCGACCGCTATTTTACCGCCGGACCGATAACCGCTGTAGCACCACTATTGATAGCATAGAAGTCAAGTATACTTTAACCATATTATCTTGCCAATAATTTTAAACATATAATTTTATTTGTGTAACACATAAATTAAACAATACGAGACAATAAAACTCGCACTAAATGTAATCATCGGGGTTACAATACATGTACATTCCAACTCTAGATAAATGATAATATATATCTATGATACTAATAAAAAAAATATTTATACACATAAAATATCATAGCTTTTAAGCAATTAATATGATGTCATTTGAGACATCTCCTCATGTTTATCCAAAAAAAAACATGATTATCCCGAAAACCATATACATGAACTTTGATGAAATAATTATCCTTAGAATCTTTACAATTTAAAATTGATTGATCATGATAAATTTATTGTCATTATTCTGTGTATGACAAATTGTTAATTGACTTTATACTTTACAATTAAAAATTGTATAATCAAGCAACATAAAAACCAAAAATTTAAATATAACAAAATGATTTGTTTATTTCATATGAATGTAATTGGCAGGAAAATGAAAAATACATACTAACATTAAAACCATGTTCAAATAATAGTGATTATTTTGAGATAAAAAAATATTATAAGATTTTAAGTTACATAAAATGAATGTAGTGATTTTTATTTATAATTGGTGAAAGTAGGGCTACCACTTTTACCCATAACATGAAACCCGACCCAAGAAAACCCGTACCTGAACCCAAACTAATCTGACCCGAGAAACTCGAACCCAAGAAAATACTAACCCGAACCTGAACCGAAGTAATTCGGGTTGGTTCTTGGGTCCGAATTCTAGGTTTCGAGTCAACCCGAAAACTTTTAATTTTAAAATCATATGTATTTTTAGGTATTAAAGGCTAAGTCTTAGCCGCTGATGTTATCGGAATTTAGTCCAAGTCGATTGTTCTCATTCCACATATTATGAATCGAATGTTAATTGTTTATTATTTTGAATGTAAACCATAATAAACACTTTAATTAACACTTCAAAATTCACTAATCGTCTCTTGTCAATGCATATGGAGAATACTTATTATATGTAGTAATTAATGGATTTAGTTGGAATAAACCTATAATTTTAATGTCATATATTGAAATGACTTAAAAGATAAAGACCATATGTGAAAATTGGTTGAAAAAAAGGTGAGGAGGGCTATGGTATTGACAAGTGGCAAAAATGGTAGGCTTTTATTAGAATAGATAGATATATAATACTATTATTATATATGGTTATTATAATTATTTATATTATAAAAGATCAAAATTATTAATATACTTATTATATAGGAATATTGGATTTTAATAATCCCTATTAAATGATATTGGCCGATAATAATCCCTATTCATTTTATCGCCACTAAAGGTCCCAAATTCAAAAAAGTTGGCCCCCCAATGGCCCCCGTTTAAAAATGACTTAACGGCGTTATAGTTTTTTTTGAATTTCAAACAAATGTTTTAGGGCTTTTGATCGTTAGGAGGATACGAGTCGATTGGTGTAAAACTTAGTTTGAAATAGTGCTTCAAAATGACGAAACAATGCTTCAATTCGGGTGTTTGAACTTACAATTAACCAAAATTAAGTCGTTTGGAACATTGTTTCGAGCTAAGTTTTACAACAATCGACTCGTATCCTCCTAACGATCAAAAGCCCTAAAACATTGGTTTGAAATTCAGAAAAAACTATAACGCCGTTAAGTCATTATTAACGGGGGACCATTGGGGGGGAAACTTTTTTGAATTTGGGACCGCTAGTGGCGATATAACGAATAGGGATTATTATCGACCAACACCTTTAATAGGGATTATTAAAATCCAATATTCCTATTATATATTAGCTTGGTAATTGTTGATGAGCTATATTTCCCTTATTAGCTATAGAGTTTTCCTTGGGTGTATATATAGAAAGAATAAATTAACATCATAACCTAATCTCACACTCATAGATGTGTGACTCCTCTCTCCTAAACCGGGACCCTAACACCACCTTAAACTATACATCGAACTCGATCAAGATGACAATCATGTCGACTACACCATACTCTGTTGCGGTTTCTACTCTCCATGTTGTAACAGGTCCATATATAATTATATGTTAATCATATAATTCATGTTTTCCATTATCACCAAGAGGAATAGATCTACAATTCTTGGTTGGTTGATGACTTGATGGGATTTGTTAGGGTTACGAATATAGATGGTGGGAAACTATAGAGAAAAAGAAGATCGAGAGAGACTTGGATGTTCAAGTAATATGTCCACCGGAAGCTCAACAAGCTTCCACATTAAAAAGACATAATTCCAACTTATTAATAAAACTTACTTGTGCGCACGACGCATGCGTGCCTGTGTATGCGTGTGTGGATCGATTTACTTGAATTTGGGCTTGTAATAGTTACACTATTGGATGTTCAAGTCATTTTTTGTCATAATTGTAGGTTGGTTTTCATATCCTTATGCATTGTCCTAAGAACTAAAGACACTTGTTCAACTTGTTCTTTGGTAGAACAAGAAGAAAGTAGAGCTCTTGCAGTACCTCCATCAGGATAACATCCATCAATAAGCATTTCTTCAAAGATTTGTAAACATCGCGTGTACTGTTTCTTCCTAGAATATGCTCCAAGACGAGAAGTCCACGTCACCACGTCCCTTTGCAAATTCTTAGCCGGCAACAATCTAAAAATCTCTTCCATTTGTTCAAAATAGCCCGCACGTCCATACATATTGATCAAGATGTTGTAAGTGCTGATATCGGGTGTGTATGACCTGTTTTCCATAACTTCTAAAACTTCTTCCATTTTTTTGAAATGGCCCGTTCGCCCATAAACGTTTAGCATTGTGTTGAGCACAAATGTATCCGGCTCGAGCCCTGATTTGTGCATTTTGCTGACTATTTCTTCACATTTTGACACATTACCGGCTTTCGAGTAGGCTGATAGAAGGATCATATGTGACTTCATAGTTGGTTCAATTCCTAGCCGCTTCATTTCCTCAAATACCAACCGAGCATCTAAACCCAAAACACACTCGTGAGTAAAATTAAATTACTATGATAGTGTTCTAGAATCATATATTAAACATAAGAGTTAAGTTCTTTTTTCGTCCATGTGACTTGGTCATTTTAACAGTTTTGTCCCTAAGACTTAACTCTGTTGGATCTTTTTGTTATATAGAAGGGCAATTAAGACATTTATCGTTCGACACAACAAAAGAAATCTAACATAGTTAGTCCAAGGACAAAAAGGGTTCAAAAATAAAACCACACTAACGCCAAGAGTTAGAGGTTTCAAATTTGGTCTGAACTGATTAAAATGACCAAACCATAGAGACGAACAAAGAACTTAACTCTAAACATAATGTTAAACGAGGCTCTATTTGTTAGCTTTTTCCTTACCTTCATGAAGACCAGATCTTCCATACGCATCAACCATAATATTAAACGAGGCTCTATCTGGTTCACACCCCATATGCTGCATAAGCGAAAAGATTTCTGCAGCACCATAAGGGAAACCTGCCCGGCTGATAAAAAACAGAACATATTTCTTATGAGTTTTTATGTCAATAAAAAAAACTAAATTTAGAAATCACCTGTAGGCTTCCATGAGTGCATTATAAGCATAAACATCGGGCTCGATACCAGCTTCCTCTAACTGTTCAAATATTTCTTCTGCTTTCTCACAAAGGCCTTCTCTAGCAAATGCGTTTATTAACGCGGTGTAAGTACAAATATTCGGTTTGCACTTTTGACTCGTCATTTCTCGGAACACCTTCAAAGCCATGTATGAACGGTTCGCCTGCAATGTGAATCGTAACTTCATTTACTTTGAATTTACCAGCATGGTTGTTAACTGTATTCAGCCGCACCTTTCCATATAAGTTTATCAACATCGTATACGTTTCTGTTGATGGTTGGCAGCAATTTCTCTTCATCCTTTGAAAAATCTCTATAGCTTTCTGTGTGTTTCTACCCTTCATTAATCCATCAATATACGCATTATACACCACTGCACCTGCATACATATTGACAAAAGATCATGTCAAGTATTCTTCAAATATGAAATGGTCAAAGTCAAAGTCAATGGTCAAGACGTACTTGGTGAAAGACCATATTTCTGCATTTCCACAAAGACAACTTCGCTTTCTCTAATAATCCGCACGTACAATAGGCTCTTAGAAGAAGTGCATAAGTATCCTCATTCGGAATGCACCGGGCTTCTAGAAGATTCAAATAAGTAGATTCTGCCTTGTCAGCGCGTGACATGTGTCCAAAAGCATCAATAAGTAAATTGTAGCAGATTACATCAGGCTGGAAAGTACTCCTGTACAGTATCCATTCACACATCTGTAACCACAGTCATTTTAATCCTCAAATCTTTTTAACTTTATGAGAGTAAAACCAGAAGAAAGATATTGGTAGGTACCGATATGATTGGATCCCAATTTTTATTGAGACGAAGTAGAACCGCAACACTGATGATATCATCCCATGTGGTGTGAGTAGGAGGAAGACTACTAAGAGCATCCCAAACCTTGTTTAAATCCATTTCTTTTTTCATAAAATTCAGAATTTGTTGAGCATCAGGGCTCAAAACTGGGAATATTCCATCCACAAATCCTGATCCATATTTCCATCCCTGCCCCCTTAAAGATCCACCTGTACATTCACAACATAACACTCGATAAATGTGATTTTATCATGAACACAAATGTGAATGTAGATAGACGGGCCCACTGGTGCGTACCCCGTTTGCGTGAAACCTTTTTATGATTAAAGCTTCTTAATTTGCCTTCCTTGTTTATGTAAAGACTGTCGTGCTTGAACTTCTCTTTCAGCTGCGCGTCAGAACTTATGGAAGCCAATAATTCATACTTGCACTTGCAACTTCTTGGGTAGATTAGTAAGCCATTTACTGCAACTTTGAATGTCAACCTACAGACAGAATGGTAAGAGAAAAATAACGGCTTATTTAGTATATATACATTGTTTAGGATCTTAATTCTTCATTGAAGAGATTACAAGTAGTAGCCTGTTAATAAATATACTCCCTTAATCCAACCAAATAAACAAAATGCTATCAATAATTGATATGTGTTTCGGATTGAATCGCGTTCTATAACTACCAAGATGGATTTTAAACTAGCTTCTAACAGTTTCAACTGAAAACAGCAGTTAGTATATTTAGTTGGTTAGTCAAAAAATAAGTAAATAAACATATCATCTATCCTTTTAATTTACGAAATGCATGGCTTATTTGCAGAAAATTGATAAAACTAGAAGACTTACATGAGAATTTGGATTAAACAGAAGAATGTAAACCGTGTGTTGAGGTGTAAAGAGTTCGAGAAAAATATCTGGAGAGAAATATGGAGAAGAAAACAAATTCATATCTGGTTTGGTTTTGTAAAACGGTCACTGGTTGGTTCAACTTCAAGAGTTGCAATTTAAGATAGAACCGGAGGATAACGTTAATATATAATTGGTATATATAAACCGGACATTTCATACAAAAAAAAGTGAACCGAGAAGGGTGGAATTACCAAATTGTATATATGTGTGAATGGAGAATTTATGTGTGTGGTATTTTACGGTTATGTCGGGTTCACGTAATTTGGTTTTGGCGGGTTCACGTAATTTGGTTTTGGCAGGGGAGGCTCGGAGGCAGGGGCGGGTCCAATGTTCGGCCAGGGGAGCGTTTGCACCCGCTCAAGTCCATAGTTTCCTTTATAATTTTGTAATACATTAGATTCAAAGATCCAAGTGACCCATTAAAAAACTTTAGTGACCCATCCAAAAAAATATTTTTTGGCCCAGGCCCGGATATTTTTAAGCCCAAATTTAATTTTGTTATGAAAAATAACAATTATGCCCATAATAGATAATTGTTCAACCACTACAATTGAATTTTGGAATTAGTGGGAGACGAACAAATTAGGGTGATGGTGGCTTCACATGTGACTTTTCAGGTTAGATTTATTTTGTAAATTGTGATTTCGAATTCTTGATTTTATTCTAGTATAAAACAAACATTCATGATTCATGGTTCATCACTTGTAAATTTATTTCTTTTGTATTTGAATTCTTCAATGCAAGTCTAGTAACCAGTTTCGATCTTCTGTTTAAAAGAAAATAATGCCCTTTTCTTCAAATTCAATAGGCATGTGATCTTTGTTGTCTTATGGTGAATGATTATATGGTATGATTCATATTCCAAGTTTGATGCATCAAAACATCTTGGCTTTCAATCCATATGATTCATTTTCCAAGTTTTATGCATCAAAGTTAATGAGATTGTGTGAGTAATCCATATGATTCATTTTCCAAGTTTTATGCATCAAAATTAATGAGATTGTGTGAGTAATCCATATGATTTTGATAATGGAGATAAAATTGTTCTTGCAATTCAACTTGACTTGTATATTGATAGTGTGCAAAAAGATGAAAGATTTGTTAATCTGAAAGGTATTGCGGATTTTGCTAGAGTTAAGGTGGAAAAAAGGAAACATATCTCTTTTCATTTGGTTTATTGATTATTAAAGCTAACATTAGTTTTGTCTATTACAACCGCAAAAGTTGAGAGATGTTTTTTTGCAATGAAGATCATAATGACAAATTTAGGTAATTGAATTGGTGTAGATTTTTTTAATGCTTGTGTAATTTGTAGTGTTGAAAATGAAGCATTTTTTAAATGTTACAAATAAAGCTGTAATTGACCGTTTTCAAAAGATGAAATCGCGTAGATGTCAACTGTAATATTTATTTTGTTTATCTTGAATGAAATTTATTGTTTACATTTCTATACGTAGTTTGTTTAATGTAAATATTTTACTCGACTCGTTTCGGTTTGACCCGGCCCATTTTGGTTTAACTTGGTTTAGTTTGAATTGAGGAATTCTAGATTGAACTTTTCTTTGCACCCACTGGCTAAATTTCCTGGATGTGCCACTGCTCGGAGGGTGTGTGAGCACCATCGGCTGGGGCACAAACTTTTTTATACATATTACATATATATGTTTATTGGTGTTAAAAATAAGGTTATTTGCTATGGTTTATGAGATAAGTACATGCTCAGAATGGTTTCTGCTTATAATAAATCGGTCGATAAAAGTTTTATCTATGTACGCTAGCGAATAAAAAAAGTTCGTGAAGGCATACGGGCCTTTTTATTTTTGCCCGGCCGAGGTATTTAAATTCTCGGAGACGACCTTGAGCTTCGGGCATATTTGTTAATTTATAAGGTTTTGGTTTACCGACTATACTTTTGGTTCGAATTACTCCGGTCTTCATGCTCGAAGTTCATATAATTCAAGGTAAGAGCATAACTGTAATGTCATTTGGAAAGTTAATTTGTCTTCGCAAGTTCTTGATAACCGAAAGAACTTGAACCAATGCAATTCATATTGCATTGTAGAAAAACTTTTGGCATTTAATTTTTGTAATTAATGATTATATATATATTAAAAACTAACATTTTACTCCCTCACATTTTCACTATTTATGAAAATGTTTGTTTTTCACAATACACGTGTTTCCTAACTCATGTTATTTCATTGCCTGTTTGGTTCTCTCTCCTCACCGCTGCTTTGTTTCTCTGGTAATATTTGTCTCTCTACTTCATCATTCGTGGTGTCGAATGGCGATGGCGTTGTTCGGTTTTGATTCCGACCCTTGGTGGCATCGAACGGCGATGGTGTGTTAGTTCAGCGGCAGTCTCTGTATTATTGTATACTTCATCCAAAATCGGATGCGACGTTGTCGGGTTCTAATTCAGATCCCTCAGCTGTGACGTTGCCGAATATCCTTATCTTTTTTAATCCATAACATTTTCTATTAAGATTATAATTTTAAAAGAATTCAACCACACAATCAAATATATTTTATCTTCTAATTTAATTTGAGTACTTTATTAATATAAGACAAAATCGTCCTTTATGTTTGCATCAATTTTCAATGGTCGTCTTTTACAAAGATGAATGCTAGAAAACATCCTTTTTATTTAAAAATGTTATCATGTTATTTCCTTTAGCCCTAACCCAGTTAGTTTTTCTCATTAAGTCATATCATATGCCTTGCACGTAAAGGCAAATTCGTCATTATACTCATTTAATTAGATAAAGCATTTTAATAATTAAATCAGATTTCATTAAAAGATTAAAAATAAAATACCCTTTATTTGGAAAATCAAATTATTAGAAATGTAATAATTATACAAAACCAACTAAAAGTACATGACCGATATTAAATGAGCGTAAAAGTGCCTATATTATATTGCAATACTGTTTCGTATCAATGCAGATCATACGTAATTACTTACAATTAGTTTTTATACAGACCTATACATTTTATCTAAAAGACTTAAAACTTTTAATAATTGATTTAAAACTAATAAAAGCTCGTACAAGTTAAAATTCATTTTAAAAGTTATTGCGTCAAAATGAAATAATAAAGAGTAATAAAAAATAGTTAGTAACATAAACTTTAGTACAAAAAAAAGACATGAATAATAAAAGGGAATAGATACCCACGCTGCCAATCTCATATATGCATGCGAATTACCAAAAATCACTCCCCTCAAATCGTCACCAGCGATACGACTTTATTGCCGGTTCCGACGGAAGCTCAATAAGGTCGCCTCCTCGTTTTTAAATGTCGGATCTGGGACATGTGCTGCTTGAGATTGTCAGTGAAACAATTCTTTGATTTATTCTAGTTGGTGTTATGTTACCTTTACTTACTACCATCTCATCTGCTTTTAAGTTAACTTTAACTTTAACTTTAACTTACTAGTTGGTGTTATGTTAGGGATTTTATCAACCAACATATTTTTCTCATTTGTGTTTCACTCTGGTCATTCATGTTTGTGAGAGATCTGGTTTTTGTTTGAGTGAATGAAATATTGCAATGCCTTATGTTTCTTTACAGAGTATATTAGGATAGTGTAATTTGTTCGCCAAAGGGAAGTTGGATCATATGTTTTGCTTACCTCTTTCTTCACATATCCATGCAGCAGCTAATCAATCGTTCCGTTATTTTAATTTTTATGTGCCTTTTTTTGCAACGGTGAGTGCGGAGTTGCAGCTTGGTACTGCTAAAGGGGTTTTTAGGAAGAAAGTGAAAGGGAATGACGATTACGCAAGACAAAGGGAGGTTTTGGATTTTGTGAAAGGGAGTGAGGCTTGGAAACGTTCTGGTGGTAGAGATCACGTCTTTGTTCTTACAGGTAACTTGTTTTTCTTTTATGTTTCATATCATGAATTGTTTAGTAGGGTGTACTTCTTTTCTTTCTATTAAGTGTAATTTTCTTTGTTTCTGTCTGGAAGAATTCATTGTGCTCTTAATATGGGTTCTCTGAGACATTATGAACTTGTATTCTGGTCAGACATAGGGTGTGTGTGAGATAAAACTCTCTTTGAAGTTAGAAATTCACATACTCTTAAGATAGATTTGTGCATTATAAAGTTATAAAAGTTTCTCACTTTTTACAAGCGACCTTTCTGCATGATCTTTTAACTATATGTGTACTTGGCGGAGTAAGTAGGTAAGGCTGGTTAATTTGAAATAGTAATGCAGCTTCCATTCCGCAACAGTAAATTTCTTTACTTTCTGATATATTGTTTATGTGATTCTATATGGGTTTAATTTTGCAAATTTTATGCAAGTAAAGTTCATCAAGCTTTCATGTGGAAGAAGCTGAATTTATCACATGTTATGTATCTATAATTACAGTTGGTATAATGTGAAATAAGAGTTGCACAGGGGTTAATGTGTGGATTTGAAAATTTATAAATCTTTTTTAGATTTGTATTCTAGTAAAGTATATGTAAACCATGCCATCATCAGACTTCTTCTCTTCTTCCTCTGCATCACCGCCACCATCTCACACCTCCACCACCATCTCCTAGTCGCCACCTGTCGCACCACCTTCTACGCCACCAGTCGCACCACCACCCCTCGCAACACTCTCACAACCACACCACCGCTAGCCGCACCACCACTACTCACCTTCGCACAGCCGGAACCTACCAGCCGCCACCTTCGAACCACCATCTGTGTGGACATTGACTTTCAAGCGATCTGCTACAAGATCCGCCTCCACCGTCATCCTCCGTCGCCGCCGTGCTCCACCACCCGTCACTCTCCTTCACCACCATCCTCCGTCGCCGTGCTCCACCACCGTCACTCTCCTCCACCACCTTGCTCCACCACCGTCACTCTTCTCCACCGTTATGCTCCTCCATATCAGAAAGGTTTGATTTTCGTTTTCCCCCTAAAACCACTTTGATTGTAGACAAAATTTCACATACTGTACAGTGTACACACACCCATTTTGCAGCCAATTTTAGATTTTTTTAAACAGTTTTATTATTGATCTTTTAATTTATTTTTTTATTGTTTTCTCCGAAAATCTGTTTAATTAAGATTTTTTTATTAATTTTCGTTTTTTTGTTAATATTGAGTAAACCAGATCTGTAACTTGTAGCATTATTATTATTATTATTGTGGGTATTATTATTATTATTATCATTGTTGGTATTATTATTATTATTATTATTATTATTGTGTGCGCAATTATTATTATTTTTGCTGCCGTTGGGGGTCCCAAAGCAAAAGAGTGAGCTTCTTGTAACCTGGCTGCCGTTGAGCTGTACCTGCCTTCATCATCTTCACGGTATACTCGTTCCTTTCTCACTATTATTATTATTATTATTATCATTATTAGTATTATTATTATTATTATCATTAGAACATACGTGATCCAGATCTTTGGAGTTTATTTTCATTTTAAGATCCCTTGACTATTGTTATTGCTACACACTATTATTATTATTATTAGTTTCTGTTACTATTATTATTATTATTATTATTATTATTATTATTATTATTGATTTGGTGTTCTATTGCTTGTGTTTGTGTGATTAGTTGCAACCATAGAGCGTAGGAACCATGACTATTACTTGAGACCATGTCCTGAAACGAGGGGTGTAGGAAAGAGTAAAGATAGGGAGCGTATATTGCGTTTGGCTTCTTGGAATGTAGGAACATTAAATGGTAAGTTGCTAGAATTGGTAGATGTGCTTAAAAGACGTAGGGTTCAGATAGCATGCCTCCAAGAGACTAAGTGGAAAGGACATAGAGGGGCTGAGTGTAATGGGTATAAGTTGTGGTACTCGGGGTCTGATGGAGCTAGAAATGGAGTGGGGTTTCTAGTGGCTAAGGAAATACACACTAGTGTGGTGGAGGTGATAAGACATAATGACAGGATTATGGTGTTGAAATTAGTACTAGGAGAGGAAGTAGTGGCAGTAGTCTCCGCCTACGCGCCTCATGTAGGCCTAGGGGATCAGGAAAAGAGAGAATTTTGGGATTGCCTAGACGCAGTGGTAGGGGGCATACCTAGGGGGAGAGGATTTGCATAGGAGGTGATTTTAATGGACACATTGGTAAGGCTAACGATGGTTTTCAAGCCGTACATGGGGGTTTCGGTTTTGGTGATAGGAATGAGACCGGAACAGATCTTCTAGAGTTTGCTGTGGCACATGACCTAGGTATTATAAATTCTTATTTTAGGAAACAAGATTCTCATTTAATCACTTTTAGCACTGGCGGACGCGACACGCAAATTGACTACCTTTTGATGAGGCAAGGAGACCGACGTTGGTGGAAGGACTGCAAAGTCATACCTGGGGAGGCAGTTGTGACTCAACATCGACTACTAGTGACAGATATAGCCTTCAGAAATAAGCTGACTGTTCTAGAGAAGAAAGGTACACCGAGAATTCGATGGGGAAATTTGAAGGACGAAAATCTCCTACTGTTTAAGGATAAACTCATACTGCATACGCGGGCTCGACTAAATGGGGACTCAACTCATATATGGGAAGCTATGGAGACAAAGATCATCCAAGTAGCAAAGGAGACTCTCGGGGTCACAACAGGAAAGACAAGTGGGCATAAGGAGTCTTGGTGGTGGAATGACGCAGTGCAAGACAAGATAAGGGACAAACAAGGATGTTTTAGGGAGCTAATGAGGTGCACGAATGAGGAGGAGCGAGTGGAATTGAGGGACAACTACAAAACGGCCAAGATAGAGGCGAAGAAGGCAGTGGCGGAAGCAAAGAAGGCGGCCTTTAAACGGATGTATGAAAGTCTAGAAACAAAAGAGGGGGAACATGCTATGTTTAAGATTGCCAAAGCCAGGGAGCGTAGAAGGCAAGATCTAGGACCGGTGAAGTTCATAAAGGATACAGATGGGCATGTACTGGTCAAGGAGCAGGACATCAAGCTAAGATGGCAAACCTACTTCCACAATCTTTTTAACAATGGGAGAGCTTACCAAGAAGAACATGACAACACAAATTTTCAACGACAACAATCGAATAACTGCTACTGCCGACGGATCACACGAGAAGAGGTGAAGGATGCACTTAGGAGGATGGGAAGGTCTAAGGCGGTTGGCCCAGACAACATACCCATTGAGGTGTGGAAGTGTCTGGGGGAGGAAGGAGTCATGTGGTTAACTAATCTGTTCAATAGAATTCTCAATTCAGGTAAGATGCCAGACCAGTGGAGGAGCAGCGTTGTAGTTCCTATCTATAAGAACAAAGGAGACGCCCAATGTTGTGGTAACTACCGAGGAATCAAACTACTAAGTCATACTATGAAGCTATGGGAAAGAGTGATTGAGGTTAGACTTAGACGAGAAACTCAGGTTACGGTTAACCAATTTGGCTTCATGCCGGGGCGTTCCACCACAGAGGCAATACACCTTATAAGAAGATTAATGGAAAAGTATAGGGAGAAGAAGCGTGATCTACATATGGTGTTTATTGACCTAGAAAAGGCCTACGACAGTGTGCCACGACAGGTGCTCTGGGAGTGCTTGCAGGGTAGAAGAGTGCCCAGGAAATACATAGAGATAATTATGGATATGTATACCAGGAGTGAAACAAGTGTCCGTGCGCCAGTGGGGGATACTGATTTCTTTCCTGTAGAGGTAGGTCTTCACCAGGGGTCAGCGTTGAGCCCGTTTCTTTTTGCAGTAGTCTTGGATGAGTTGTCAAAGTCGATTCAGGGGACTCTCCCGTGGTGCATGATGTTCGCAGACGATATTGTGTTACTTGCTGAGAAAAAACAAGATCTAAACATGAGGCTTGAGGAGTGGCGAACAACCTTAGAGACAAAAGGTTTAAAGATTAGCCGATCTAAGAGGGAGTACCTACACTGTGATTTTGGTGGGATAAACGACAATGAAGACGCACAGATCACAATTGAAGGGCAGGTGGTCCCGCAGGTAACGAAGTTCAAGTATTTAGGATCATTTGTACAGAGCGATGGGGAATTAGACAGTGATGTGACCCACCGAGTTCAGGTAGGATGGTGTAGATGGAAAGCAGCCACATGTATATTGTGCGACAAGAGTTTCCCGATTAAACTAAATAGAAAATTCTATAAGGTGGCAGTTAGACCTGCAATGCTATATGGAACAGATTGTTGGGCCATCAAGAAGGCACAAGTGCGGAAGATGGAGGTAGCAGAAATGAGAATGCTACGTTGGATGTGTGGGCACATAAGGCTAGACCGAATAAGAAACGTTGTGTTTCGCGAGAGATTAGGGGTGGCGAACATAGCAGACAAGATAAGAGAGTGGAGATTGAGATGGTTTGGACATGTAAAGAGAAGACAGACGACGAATCCTGTTAGATCCGTAGAAAACATTACTATAGAGGGGAGGAGGGGTAGAGGACGACCGAAATTGACTTGGGATGAGAGGATTAGGCATGATTTGATAGACCTAAACCTCTCCGAGGACATGGTTGAGGATAGGAATTCGTGGAGAAGTAGAATTAAAGTTAAGGATTTTTAGAGAGAATTGAATACCTTAGGGCTTAGACTTAACTTATTTAGGTCACATACCATAATGGTATTTCCCTTACATATATTATTATTATTATTATAATTATTATTAGCTTTTATATAGCTGTTAAACTGTGATCTTATTATTAATATTATTATAATTAGTAGTAGTTTTTATATGACTGTTAAACTTTGATTTCCTTTATTTTGCTTCATACACATGTACTTAGAGCCGAGGGTCTCTCTGGAAGCCACCTCTTTATTCCTTTGGATAGAGGTACGGTGTGCCTACATCCCACCCTCCCCAGACCCTACTTATAGCTTTGCTGTCGGTGGGATTTTACTGGGCATGATTGATTGATTGATTGTGTGGGGTTGAACAATGAAAGATAATTGGTTTTCTGTAATTATCTTATCTTTAAAAGCAACAGATCTTCGTAGAAAATGTATTAAACAAATGCATGGTGAAGCAACCAATCCATAAACTGAATTAAAGCTACAGATTTTGAATTTATCATTGCTGGTCTTGTTTAGATTGATATTTATAGTTTGCCTCGAATAAGTGTTCCAAACTGAAAATTCATTTACTTGTTCTGTCTTTTTCTCTACTGAGTTTTGCATACTGCTGGTGGCCTTTTCGCTCCATTTACTTATATAAGTTAGTTGATGTGGGTTGTGTTTTATCTCAAATGGGTCAAAATAGAAAATTTAACTAAAAGTGGAACGTGTCAAACAGGTTAAACATCTCCCAAAGTCTGTTTATAGTGCATACAACCTCCAACTTGTTTCTATTCAGATCATTATTTAAAGAACATTGTTTTGTGATAATATTAAACATATCAGTTATCTATTAGAAGATTTAACAGATGGAAAAAGGTCGTAGTATGTTAACAACGCTATCCGGCCCATTTTGACCCATACCAGAAAATGACGTGTTACAACCTGACATATTTGACTTGTAATACGTTCAACTTGTGTTTAAATTTATGAACCATAAATATGTCTGGATTCTCAGGTTATGTTAAAACTGAAGCTTTGTTTGGCAGACCCTGTTGCAATGTATCATGTTAGAGAAGAAATAGCCCCTGCAATTCTACTGGTTGTTGACTTTGGTGGATGGTACAAGGCTGACTCAAAAGCTGCTTCTCACAGAAACAACACATCTGATATGATACAACATACACAAGTGTCACTTCTAAAAGATGTCATAGTACCCTACACTCACTTACTTCCCAGATTGTCCTTATCAGAAAACCAAAAACGCGAAAGTCTTCTCTATTTCAAAGGAGCTAAGCATCGACATCGGGTTAGTTTTAACAATTAAGTTCATGTATACCCTTACAAACTTGAAAATACTCATATATACCCAAGCAAAACTAATAATATCATATATATATGTGTGTGTGTGTGTGTGTGTGTGTGTTTAAACACTATTTTACCCCTTTCCACTGTATGTGTTTAAACACTATTTTTTATTTGGATTTTGATCGACATCGACGATAAGCAAGCAAACCAAACTGGCGCGTCTCCTCTTTTGTTCTCTTGACTCAGATAATCAAATAATTGAATTTGTATGCTCGAATCAAACAATCGAACTTGAATCAGATGATCAAACCAGATATGATTATATGGGTAAAAAACACCGGGAATCAGATAATGAAACCAGGTACGATAAGCATGATAATCGAACGATAAGCAATCCAATATTTTGAGAAAACTAGTGTATATGGATAAAAAATAAAGTTAAAAAGTGAGTAAAAAATTAAGCTAAATCAGGTAAATTAAAAAATTTGAAGTTAAAGATGGTATATATGAAATTTTGAAGTTTTCGAAAACAAGGGTAAGTCATTTGTTAAATTCTTTTTAATTTTTAATAAGCTGTGTATTTTTGATATTTTAATCATTTTGTAAGAGCGTATATGATATTTTTATTTTTGCATGGGTGGTCAACATAAAACAATATTACTTATATACCCTTTTGTTTAACACTTAACCATGAACATCTTCAGGGCGGTTTGGTCCGAGAAAAACTATGGGATTTGTTGGTAAGCGAACCTGGAGTGATAATGGAAGAAGGCTTCCCAAACGCAACCGGGAAAGAACTATCGATAAAAGGAATGAGAAGCTCTGAATTCTGTTTGCATCCAGCCGGCGACACGCCAACCTCGTGTCGGCTTTTTGACGCGATCCAAAGTTTGTGCATTCCTGTTATTGTTAGTGACGACATCGAGCTGCCGTTTGAAGGGACCGTTGACTACACCGAATTCTCGGTTTTTGTAGCCGTGCATGACGCGCTGCAACCGAACTGGCTCGTGAACCATCTTAGAAGCTATACAGATTTGCAGAAAAGTAGGTTTAGAGAAAACATGGGTCGGGTTCAGTCGTATTTTGAGTTTGATAACGGGTACCCTGGTGGTATCGGGCCGGTCCCAGTTGATGGTGCGGTAAACCATATATGGCGGAAGGTTCATGAAAAGCTGCCCATGATTAAGGAGGCTATAGTTCTAGAAAAGAGAAAACCGCCGAATGTGTCGGTCCCACGTCGATGTCATTGTACTTGAATTTTAAGGTCTTAAGAAATATATGTGTTTTGAGTCGTGTATTATGGTTCTTTAGTAAAATTGTTTAGTTTGTTATTGTATTATGATTCTTTTAAACTATAGGAAGCATAGAACATAATATATTCAAAATTATGCATTTATGAGATTGTGGTTATTTAATGATATTGTTTTGATTTGTTATGGCTCGTTTATAGTAAATACATTGTAAACCATAGTATGTTAGTTTTGAAAACTAGACTGGAAATGCCAGTCAAACCAGTTGAACCAGTACCAACCGACCATTAAAAGTGTTCGGTTTAATTGGTTCACTGGTGTTCAAACTCATTTTTTGATTATTATTTTAGATGAACGGCATGAATATCAAATGCAACCAAAATACTTGCAAATTGTGCTTAAAAGGTAAACTAACATAAATTAGGTTGACCATTTCGTTTTAACTATCTTTGTGCAAGTAGTGATCCGGGAGTATAATTGGCTAAGGTGACTACATAAAGCGTATCAAAACATACTAATGATAATTGTTCAAGGGACCATTTGGATAGTTTGTTTTATTGTTTTAAGATTAATGTGCATATCTTAGTTTTTTTAGTTTTGAATAGTATGCTACTTCAAGTTAATATTTGCCAGATAAAGTGACCTTTGAGAATTCATTCAGTCCTCTCAAAATGAAATTGAAACTCGTGATATTCACATTATTGTGGGACTTCCTACTGGAGTGGTTAAATTCTAGGATGTGTGATCTCCACGTTATAACATTGAACACTTGATTTTGTTCAACGTTTAATATTATTATACAATATGTGTGACTAGTTCACAATTATATATAAGCTTTGTAATGACATCAAAAAACGTATTTAAACTACCACAAGAAATACATCACATAACTTGGAATGGACAATACCTCTCACATAGTCGTGTCCTTCATCGACCCTAAAAAACATGTAAAGCTTCAAAGCAACGGTCAATTTGAAATCCAAATGGTAACTAGACGACCAAACCGTAAGCAATACTTTCATGAAAAAGAAAAAGGGGGAATAGGCACCCACAATATGATAACAACACTGCATGAAACAACAAGCTTAAACCAAACTAACCTAAATTTAAACCAACTTACTACTACTAATTCACCATCATTCTTGATGATAACACATTAAGTCGTGAAGGAGATAAGTCTCCATTCAAAAAACTGATTCATCCAGATTCTCAATCCACCACCACCATCACCTGAGACACAACTCAGAATTCTCAGTTCCAAATTATCACAATATGTAGTGTGTGTGTGTGTGTGTGTGTGTGTGTGTATACAGTACCTGTAAGTGCACAAAGGACTGTGAGGACTATGAGATTCAATAGTGGTTTTCAACCGGAACATCATTCTTTTTGCGTCTAAAAACTCCCCACAGATAATAACTTCCTTGAAACCCTGAAAACATAATTCAATCATCACATATTTCATAAGTAACAAAAATAACCATTCAAACGTTAAAACCAAATCTAAAGAAACTCACTCCAGTATTCTTGAGGCAGAGCTTTAGAAGTGAATATCAACAATTCTGCATTTCCTGAATCAGTTTTCATTGCAAGATCTTCATCGATCATGTCACTGACCAACTGCTCAAAATCCTGTTTGTTACTGGGGTAAAATTTAAAATGTTAGGATAAAGTTTTAAAATAAAAGAAAATGAAACATAATACATATTTACCTTGTGTCGCCTGGAAACAAGTAGATGGCGATGTTTTCGTCGGATGGTGGGGCGTCAAAGAAGCTATTGGGCCATAAAAGGGCCCTTGAATGCAGTTCAAAAGAAAGCAATGGCGGAAGTGTAGTTGCTTCATCATGCACCTTTTTACCAGTTTTTATTGAACAATGACAACGAAATCCTTCAAATACATCATAATCTGTTTCAGTAATAACGAAACTTCCCCTGCAAGTTTTAAAAAATACACAATTCTAAAGGTATATAATTTTGTATATTTATTATTCAAAGTATTGATTTTGTTGTAAGATTCAAAGTGTGTGTGTTAAAGTTGATACTATAGGTAAAATGTGAAATAAGAAAAACACATGTATTACCTCCACACCGGAACCAGGAAAGGTTTTGCAACTTGATCATGATCAATTAACAGACAGTTATGACAGTAAATAGAAGCATTAGTGAAAACATCAGCACCGCACGTCGGACACACCGGACCCTAATACAAATAGAATAAAAACAGAGTCATTGAATTTATGTTGATTGTAGAATCGAAATGATAATTTGGGAATATACGGATTTCAAGTATTGTGGATCCTCCAACTAAGCTGTGTAACTGGAATCATGCGAAACATGGAATGGATCCGGGTCGGATCCAAGTCCAAGTTCATGCAAGATTCTGAATATTATTGGTACCGAAACCAAACATATATCAAATGAAAACAGATACCGTTACCACTGAAGGGATTTGGTCGTAAATGGGTACCCGCCCCTAATTAAAACCTAATCTTTGACCAGATAATTAAATCAAAATTAAACTGAATATTTTCACTGGCAACTTGTATTAAAAATGAAACACCTAGCAAAGCTAAGATATTTAGGATCCATATGAAACTTTAGGTTTTAAGCATAAACCATAATAAAAATTACAGAAATTGAAGTGGCAAAACATAAGAGTTTTAGGGAAATTAACAATGAAATTAAATAATAACTTGAAGAGTACAAACCTCCACCGAAGAAATTGGTGAATCCATGGATGAACCGAGAAAGAAACTCCTCTGCACATCTAAAATCGAAGCGAAAGGCAGCACATATTTATGAGAAATCTGCACTTTGCCTCCCTGGTTTATATCGTCGCGCGATGGAATAGCCACTGAAAAAGATTTTGCGAACTTTGACTCCCTGTGTTTTTCCGGCGGGTTCTTCTGACTCCTGCCATCTGTTGATCGTCCGTTGACCGTTGGTATTTTAGTAATAATACCAACATATTAAGGGTATTTTAGTAATCTTCTTTTAATAAATTATAAATATAATAATAATCTATAATATATATAAACGAAAACATAAAATGTGGTCGCTTCCCCTTTTTTGGAGTCACCAGATTTGCTTGATTTTTAAATTGAGACTTCTCATGCATTTGACCCGAATCAATGGGTATGGGTCTTACCAAACCCAAATATTCCTTAAACGGGTTATAACATCTCATTAAATTAAAAATTATTCTCACCAAATTATTGATGTAAAAATCCTATAAAATAGGATGTACTAAAAGTTAACATCTTATTTATTTTAAAAAATATATATATATATATATATATATATATATATATATATATATATATATATTATTTAAATTAAAAAACCAATTTTATAGTAAAGAAAATAAACGGGTTAGGGTCTCATCAACCAAAGTATATTTTTAACTTTCATAAATATTATTTATTATTAATTATAATTAAAAAACCAATTTTATAGTATAAAAATAAACGGGTCTTGGGTCTCATCAAAACCATATAGCTTTTAAACCAGGTTATAACATCTCATTTATTTGTAAAACAATTTATTATCAAACCATAAGTATATTATTAACTTTCATGCAATAAAAAAATATAAATTCAAAAAATAAATAAATATTACAACAAACATTATAAAACAACCCCCGTAATACGGAGGATAAAAACTAGTAGTAATAATAATAATAATAATAATATAATAATAATAATAATAATAATAATAATAATAATAATAATAATAAATAGATTCATCATCTTGCACATCCAAAGCTAACAGCAGCTCAATATCTTGAACAATCAATCAACCATCATCATCAGCAGCTCATCTTCATCATCATCAACCTCAAACATACTTGATGTTCTTCATCATCATCATTACAAGTAATCGAATCTCTCAAATCCTCAAACCCATAAGTCATTCCGACCAAAACCCCTAACCTCCGGCACCACGTCGCCATGGATTCTGGCCATCTCGTTTTTCCGGCCAACTCGTTTTTCCGGCCATTCGGGTGAAAAGTTTACTAAAAAATGGTTCGTTTGTTTGTTTTCGGGTGAAAAGTTTACTAAAAAACGGTTTGTTTGGTTGTTTTCTGGTGAAAAGTTTACTAAAAAATGGTTCGTTTGGTTGTTTTAGGGTGAAAAGTTTACTAAAAAACGGTTCGTTTGGTTATTTTCGGGTAAACTCTGTTTTCGGGTGAAAAGTTTACTAAAAAACGGTTCGTTTGGTTGTTTAAAAGTTTACTAAAAAACGGTTCGTTTTGGATGTTTTCGGGTTATAAATTTACTAAAAACGGTTGTTTTGGTTGTTTTTGGGTGAAAAGTTTACTAAAAACGGCTCGTTTTGGTTGTTTTCGGGTTAAAAGTTTACTAAAAAACGGTTCGTTTGGTTGTTTTCGGGTTAAAAGTTTACTGAAAACGGTTCGTTTGGTTGTTTTCGGGTTAAAAGTTTACTGAAAACGGTTCGTTTTGGTTGTTTTCGGGTTAAAAGTTTACTCAAAAACGGTTCGTTTTGGTTGTTTTCGGGTGAAAAGTTTACTAAAAAACGGTTCGTTTGGTTGTTTTCGGGTGAAAAGTTTACTAAAAAACGGTTCGTTTGTTTGTTTTCGGGTGAAAAGTTTACTAAAAAACGGTTGCTTTGATTGTTTTCGGGTGAAAAGTTTACTAAAAAACGGTTCGTTTGGTTGTTTTCGCGTTAAAAGTTTACTAAAAACGGCCCGTTTCGTTGTTTTCGGGCGAAAAGTTTACTAAAAAAAACGGCTCGTTCCGTTGTTTTCGGGCGAAAAGTTTACTAAAAAACGGCCCGTTTTGTTGTTTCCGGGCGAAAAGTTTGCAACAAAACGGCCCGTTTCGTTGTTTTCGGGTTAAAAGTTTACAACAAAACGGCCCGTTTCGTTGTTTCCGGGCGAATAGTTTACAAAAAACGGCCCGTTTCGTTGTTTTCGGGCTAAAAGTTTACTAAAAAATGGTCCGTTTCGTTGTTTTCGGGCTAAAAGTTTACCAAAAAACGAGTCGTTTCGTTGTTTTCGGGCTAAAAGTTTGCAACAAAACGGCCCGTTTCGTTGTTTTCGGGTGAAATGTTTAAAAAAAATGAGTCGTTTCGTTGTTTTCGGGCTAAAATATTACTAAAACAATCCATTTTTTAGTGAAAATATTACTAAAAATTTGTTCTTTTAAGTTTTTACAAATGGCAAAATAGTTGTTTTCAAAATGGTTTTTAAAAATGTTTGCAGATGATGAAGATGAAGAGGAATTCTTAAACAAAGTGAGGAATATATATTACATATTGTATAGATATATCAAGTGTTAGTTCAGTTCAAATGGTTGGTGTTGTTTGTTGTTATACCAAAGGTCGCGGGTTCGAACCCTACTGTCTACATGATTTTAGAACATAAGTTTTAATATTAATTATAGGCCCATGGGTAAAATGGTAAATTCAACGTTTTTTGGTCAGTCAATTCACGGTCAACTGACAACAAGGAGACAGAATGACCCGCCCAAATTTCACAGTGGTCCATATTTCGCAAAATCTTTTTCAGTGGTTAACCCGTCGAACGACGATATAAACCAGGGAGGCAAAATGCAGATTTCTCCATATTTATTTTGCTTTTTGCACAATTATCAAGTTAAAGAAAATGTGCCAAGCATGAAGAGTAGGTGGTGATCATTAAATATTGAATTCTCAAATCGAAAAAGTTTTATCTTATTGCGTTAGTGTGCGTTTGGGCTTTCAAAAATAATTAAGTCAAAAATGGGTGTGTATGAAAATTTTAGGGAAAATTCTTAAAATTGGCATGAGAGATATTTTTAATTTAGGCCAAAAATTTTAAAAATTTCCATAATGATCCATTGACTCATGAGATGTCAAGCCAAATCCATCTTTGTGGTGACATTGGATTCGTGTCAAATCTGTGAGATTTCAAGCCAAATCTGTCTGACTCGTGAGATTTTCTAGCCAGATCCATATAACCCGTAAGATTTCAAGCAAAATCCGTCTGACCCGTAAATTTTGATACCAAAACCATTTCCTTGAAAGCCATCTCTTCCGTGAGATTTGGAGAAAAGTTTGAATTCACCTTCATCCACCATTGATTCACCACCACCACCTCATTTCTTTGAAATATTTACACTATCTCCAACCACCGTCGCATTCACCATCTCCGACCACCGCCATATTCACCATCCAACATCACCGTCTCCGCCCAACGTTGTCTTCTTGCTAGCCTCCATTTCATGGTGAATCAAGTTCGTTGTCTTCCAACATCAACATATATGCCTCTGTCATCTTCTCCGGTTTCCGGCAAATGGCGGTGGTGGTGAATCAATGGTTCCGTCGTGTTCTCCAGTTTTAGATAAGTGGCGGTGGTGGTGAATCAATGGTTCCGTCGTATTCTCCGGTTTCCAGCGAGTGTCAGTGGTGGTGGTGAATCAATGGTTATGTCGTCTTCTCCGTTTTCCAGCAAGTGGCAGTGGTGGTGGTGGTGGTGGTGGTGATGAACAATAGTGAAATGAGGTGGATTTTTTTTTTCAAAAACTCACGGAGGAGATTGTTTTAGTTTGAAATCTAACAGGTCAGACATATTTTCTTTGAAATCTCACGGGTCAGACGGATTTCCTTTGAAATCTCATGGGTGGGGGTCAACATCTTTACACGTGTCACTATTCCATTGGCAGACGGAAATCATCGGCGGGAAAACAAATGTCATGGCGGAGATGAATTTCGATAGCATATTTTGGGAAGTTTTAAAACTTTTGGCCTATTTTGATACTCTCTCTCCTCAAATGGCATATTTAAGACTCTTTTCTCAAAGGGATTACTCTGTTAAATGGTAACCAAGTTTCAGGATTGTTCCAATCATAGATATTTGACCTGAATAACAGGTAATCGAATTCATTAACACTATGATTACCAAAATACCCTTTAATAATACAATTTCTAACAGATTATATATTTAATATATATATATATAACAGCTACGAATTGGAACAATTTAAACCAGTGACCTAATTGGAACAATCCTGAAACTTGGTTACCATTTTATAGAGTAATCCCTTTCTCAAATGACCTATTTTGTGAATTGCCCCAAAAATTTTTAACGTAGTCTTTTAATCAATTGTTTTCATTGAAACTAGAATTTTTGCTTGTTGCACGTTGCGGTGATAACACCTTTATTAAGGACACATACATCAGTTTATGGCGAGTAAATAAGGAGCGACAACACATTTTTAAGGACTCATACATCAAGTTTGTGGCAGGTAAATCAATCATTCGCAAAGTCTTTATCTTACTGTGATGGAGTTAGAATTCTAGAAGTTCTGAGCTTAGCTAGCAATTTAAACCTTTAAGGCACATATATTAGTAACATTGTGATGTGATGCAAAATATATAGAAAAGTATCCCGATTTCATGTTTGTTTTATGCTTAGACGTTAACGAGTATCAAGTTGTGTATGCATGTATTTACATATTTATGTTTGATGTAGTACCATGTTGAAGAGAGCGAGAAAACAAGTCAAATGAAGAAAGAATCAGCTCAAGCGGGATTCGAATGAAGCCGGTACGCACAAACGAAGTTTAAACGAGCCAGCAGTCGATAAACGAAGACCCAAAGGGCATGGCCACGCCGTGCGGCCACCTGACCCTTCATGGTCACGTAGCGCGGCGCCCTAGGGTGTTCCAAGGCTGCTCAAATCCATCACCATGACTATTTTGTCCTTATATGGGCTTGTGGGCTTGTTATGGACCTAGTTTGGCTTGTTTATCAAGTTTAATGATATATTTAAGAATCCTAAACCCTATGAACGAAAATATACTTCATTCCAGCCGTCCCACATCATTTCTAAACGGAATACCAAGGAGGTGGAGCAGCCGGTTTGTTATTTCATCACCCGGTTGTCGGTTTTGAGTATTTTAACGATTGTGAGTTCGTTTTTGAGTTTTAGACATTCAAACAAGTTGTAATCAGATTCCAATGAACATGTTTATCATATTTATCTATTATATCTGCTTTTCATTCATTATTCTTAGCTAAAGTTGTTTGAATCACCTAGGTTTGATGTTTAACGGTTGATTTATCACTGTCGATCGGGCACGGTTGATATGGCTTTTGTAAATCGGAAAATGAGATTAAATGTGTTCACTAACGGATCTAATTCTTTATGTGGCGGTGAATGTTTCATGGAAGATATTGTTGACATGTGTGAACCGCATGATTATAAGGAAGATGCTTTGGAAACATGTGTTTGTGATTTTTCTGAACAGGTACATCTTTGTGCATTGAGGATGGAAGAGAAGAATCAAGACGTGTTGGCGGTAAAAGAAGGAGGACCACCATGGACTCATCAAATTGAAAGTCTACCGACGAGATCTATTCGGGTACAAAACCGTCCTTGGAAAGCCCACCGAAAGTGGAATTGAAGGACTTGCCGAGTCACTTAAAGTATACGTTTTTGGGGGATAATGACACACTACCGGTCATTATTGCATCTAATTTGGAGGAGTCTCAAGAGCAAGAATTGTTGAAGGTGTTGAAGACAAACAAGGCGGCTATAGGTTGGACAATTGCCGACTTAAAAGGCATTAGTCCATCTCTAGTCATGCACAAAATCATCACCAACGAGGATGCGAAACCAACCCGAGAGACTCAAAGAAGGTTAAATCCAAATTTGAGAGAAGTTGTGAAGAAAGAGGTAATAAAATGGTTAGATGCGGGGATTATCTATCCCATATCGGATAGCGCATGGGTAAGTCTTACACAGGTGGTACTGAAAAAAGCAGGTATACAGGTAATTAAAGATGAAAGCGGTGAACAAATCGTCACCCGACCGGTCACCGGGTGGCGAGTTTGCATTGATTATCGTAAACTAAATGCCGCTACATCTAAAGACCATTTTTCATTACCTTTTATTGACCAAATTATTGAAAAATTATCGGGTCAAAAGTATTACTGTTTTTTGGATGGGTATTCGGGCTATAACCAAATGCTATTCACCCGGATGACCAACACAAGACCACATTCACCTGCCCGTATGGCACTTTTGCTTTTCGGCAAATGCCGTTTGGATTGTGTAATGCCCCGGCCACATTTCAACGTTGTATGATGAGTATTTTTTCGGATATGGTTGGGGATTCACTTGAGGTATTTGTGGATGACTTTTCCATTTTTGGTCCAACTTATGAAACGTGTCTCAACGAATTAGAAAATTTTTTAAAAAGGTGTGTTGAGACAAATTTAGTTTTAAGTTGGGAGAAAAGTCACTTCATGTGCAAGAGGGTATCGTGTTGGGTCACGTTATTTCAGAAAGGGGAATGGAAGTGGATAAGGCAAAAGTACGGGTAATATCATCTTTTCCTCCACCTAAAAACATTAAAGGGGTAAGGTCATTTTTGGGGCATGCGGTTTTTATAGACGATTTATTAAAGGCTTTAGTGTGATCACAAAGCCTTTATGTAATTTATTGTTAAAAGATGCTCCTTTTGATTTTACTAATGAGTGTTTGCAAGCGTTTAATGTTTTGAATGAACAGTTGGTGAAAACTCACATTCTACAACCACCGGATTGGTCAAATCCGTTTGAGATTATGTGTGATGCTAGTGATACGACTATCAGAGCGGTTTTGGGTCAACGAATTGATAAAAAGCCGATGGTAATTTATTATGCGAGTAAAACATTATCCGAAGCGCAATTTAATTATACAACCACCGAAAAAGAATTGCTTGCGGTGGTGTATGCTTTGGATAATTTTCGCTCGTATATTTGGGGGAGTAAGGTGATTGTTTATTCGGACCATAGTGCGGTTCGATATTTGATGGAAAATAAGGATGCATAAACGCGGTTAATTCGGTGGGTATTGCTTTTGCAAGAGTTTGATTTAGAGGTTCGGGATAAAAAGGGGTGTGAAAATGTAGTGGCGGATCACCTATCCCGAATTCCATTGGAGGGTGTTGATGACCCGATGGAGATTAACGAACGGTTTCCCGATGAACAATTGTTAGCCGTGTCGACCGCACCATGGTACGCTCACTTTGTGAATTATTTGGCAACGAGGTCTATTCCAAGTCATTGGGTGAAGAAACGAACGCAACGGTTCATGGCCCAAGTGAAACAATATATTTGGGATGAACCGAATTTGTTCAAGATTGGTTCGGATCAAGTGATAAGGAGGTGTATTCCCGATTCTGAGGTGTTGGAAGTTTTGACTCATGCGCATGCATCCGCATGCGAGGGTCATTTTAGCGGTTAAAAGACGGGCTACCGGGTGCTTCAATGTGGGTTTTATTGGCCCACCATTTTTAAAGATGCAAGTGAGTATGCCCGACATTGCTTGAATTGCCAAAAGTTGGGTAGTATCTCGAAGCGGGATGAAATGCCATTGCAACCGATTTTGGTGTTAGAGATTTTTGATGTATGGGGAATTGACTCTATGGGCCCGTTTCCAAACTCAAACGGATTTTTATATATCTTGGTTGCTGTTGATTATGTGTCCAAGTGGGTAGAAGCGGTAGCAACAAGAACCAATGATTATTCAGTGGTTTGTAAATTCATTCAATCAAACATCTTTGCTCGGTTTGGCATTCCGCGTGTTATTATTAGTGATGGTGGGTCACATTTCAAGAATTTCAACTTTGGGAAACTTTTAAAAAGATACAATGTGAATCACCGAATTGCTACAGCTTATCATTCACAAACAAGTGGACAAGTTGAAGTGTCTAATCGCCAAATTAAAGAAATTTTGATGAAGACGGTGCGGTTCGATATAAAGGATTGGTCTTCTAAGTTAAATGATGCGTTGTGGGCGTATCGGCCCGCCTACAAAACTCCTATTGGCACAACTCCTTATCGGTTAGTTTATGGGAAATGGTGTTATTTACCAATGGAGTTGACACATAGGGCGTTTTGGGCGATCAAGAATGTGAATGTGGATTATAAGGAAGCGGGTGAATTGAGAAAATTGAAGTTGAATGAGATTAAGGAAATCCGGGATGAAGCGTATGAATGTGCTTCCGCATACAAAGACAAGCTAAAAAAGGTCCATGATGCAAAGTTGAGAAAACAGACTTTTGAGGTGGGTAAAAAGGTGTGGTTGTACAATTCAAGGTTGAAGTTGTTTCCGGGTAAGTTAAAGAGCAAGTGGATGGGCCCATATATCATCACTAGAGTGGGTAGTTTTGGTGATGTTGAGACAGAAGATGTTCAAGATCAAACGAAACAAGTGGTGAACGGTCAAAGGCTTAAACCTTACTTGGAAGGAAAGGACATCAATATGCTCGGTGTTGATAGGGTGAGTTACTTGTTAAGATCACCGGATGATGAAACAAATTAAGAGGCCAAGGTATGTTGTATATTTTAGTATAGGTTAATTTAGTTTTTATTCCAATTGGTTTTAAAAATTACCTTTCTCGCTTTGGAGTTGTCCAAATCAAGTGTGGGGAAGTCTTTATGATTTTTTTTACCATGTTGAGGGCAACTTGGGTTTTTAATGGGGGGTAGGTTAATTTTTATTTTTAATTTGGTAAATAAGTTTTTAATTATTTTGGTTATTCTTGGTCCTTTTTGTTCATGTATGATATTAGTTCAAAAAAAAAACCGATGATGTTAGTGATGTATATAGTTGTTTATTTCTTTGTTTACTTAGTTTGTTTGTAATAAGTCGGATCGGATCGCTTGAGCTACTTTCAATATTCCCTTCCATACCCTTACACTTGGCCCCATTATAACCCGTTTTAAGCCCTCTTGATTGGCATTCGTGTCAAAGCATTTACATAGGTGGAGATTTGATGATTGTACAAGCGTATGCGAGGAGAATTGATTAGTTATGGAAATGTATGTATGATCACCAAGAAAAAAATTAATGTGTAAATGTGTGTTATGTATAGGTAAAAACCGAAATTATGTTAGGTTTGGTTAGAAATCTATGGTTTAAATAGAATATCAAGTGAACTAGTGCAATCGATAGAAATAAGGGAATATGGTATGAATTGGGACCTTAACTAAACAGGAATTGTGGTAAGATTGGTGGTTACAATTTGAATGTAACAGAAATTTTGTGTTGAGATGTTGCTTGGGGGCAAGCAACGATTAAGTGTGAGAATGTGACGGGTGGTCTATGGGACAACCCTTAAGTGAGTTAATACCGTAATAATTATGTATTGAATTGGTTTATCTTGTGAAATTAGATAACTACGGTGTGTTCGGTAAATTGTAGGTACAAAGGAGGTTCCGGGGCTATTATAGTGTATAACGAAGAAACCAAAGGAACCGTCGAGTTAAGAAGATCAAACAAGTGGAAAAATGAGGTTTCGTGGCTGAAGTCCACCGTGGCTCACGGTCTAGACCGTGAGCCACAGTCCAAATGAACAAAATACCACAGAGGACACCGTACTGTGGCCTCTGTGGTCACCGTGAAGCCCACCGTGACCCACGGTGGAGACCGTGGGCCACAGTCCAGTATATCCAGAAAAACACCGTGACCCACGGTGTGAACCGTGGGCCACGGTTCGGGTCGTAACTGCCGATTTTCTTCTTATTTTTAGTCGTTTTTTCATGTCTTTTCAATTATCTTTTCATTCCAAACACCTCTAGGACGATTTTGGGAGTGTAAGTACTTTATTTTGGTGATTGTAATCATTGAATTGGTATTTTAGATTCATCTACATACTTTAATTGAGAATGATGAGTGGCTAGTACTCTTTATGTTCTCTCCCGAATTGTAACGTTTTCTAATTGGATATTTGTTAATCGTTTATGTTATTTGTGAGATAGTATTTTGATCATATGATTATATTGCTATGGTGACTGTGAGTTTGTTTTGTAATTGTTAGTATGGTATAAATTCGTGTTCTTGACTATCCGTTCTTTGTGCCACATGCAATCGAGATTTAGTAGAAGAGAATTAGGGTTAACAATACTAAACTGATTATTAGTGACAACCTTGCGTTTTTGTAATCCAAGTACTTAGTCCTCTTTTATCACATCCAAACGCATTTTCACGAACTATAATTGTATAGTTCATCTCACAAGTAAACATTAACTTATCAACATTGGAAACCTGAAATCGGGAGAGGGCATTGTTTCTTATATTGTTTAAAACTCGTTTAGTGCTTTAGTTATTTTTGTTAATCAAAACCAAACAACCAACTCTTTGAATTTACTTTTGCACTTAGTTTAATATAGATAAATTTTATATCTACTCAGTAACGCATTTTCCACAAACTCCCTGTGTTCGATACCCGCTTACCGCTATCTAACTAGTTGCATTCGGTTTATTTTTGAGTGAGTCTTTGTCCTCACGTCAATAGTCTTAGGCTATGTGTAGTGGAGGGGCTACAAAATGAGACGTTTTGCGTCATGTGACGCCGAGTCAGCAAATTATGGGTTTTTGTTTTTGGGGTGTAATGGTATTGTAGCCCCAATATATATATATATATATATATATATATATATATATGTATATATATAACACCCATTAGAATATAATAATAATAATAAAGAAAGGAAGAACCTGCGACAATTACTTGTAGCCCCCCCCCCCCCCCACCCACCCACATTTTACCCAGGGGCGGTGTTCCCGCCCCATTTCGCCCAAACAATTCGGCCACTACATATATCCTTACTTCATCATTTTCTATAGAAAAACAAGAAAGAAAGTTAATACATCATATTTAATGATATACACAATTACACATACATGAAATAAAAATATACGATTACAAATTATATGAATATACACATAATGATCGAGTATGAACTTATTCAACTAATATATATTATGTTTTGAAAATCTCATTTGAAAGTTACGTCATGAGTGTTGGAAACCTAATAAAAGCTCCTACATATTCTAAACAGGTACCAGTACCTGTAATACTCGTACTTGTACCCAAAAGTACACGTACCTATAATCAGTAAATTTGGGTACTCATATATGTACCAAATAGACACGTATGGGTACGAGTATTTGGGAAAATCTCATCCCTAACTCTAATTACATATGCAAGCCGGTTTTTAACCTGGTTAAACAAGTTTTTATTAAACTGGTTCTAAACAGCCGGTTTCAACCCGATTACACCTAAAAAACTCCAAAGCGGTCCAATCTTGGCGGTTTACAGCTACTGAAAACCATTTTTTTTAAACAGATTTAAACCGGTTTGGTTACAGTTCATCTTTCAGGTACCAAATTTATTGATACGATACGGGTATTTTGTTACGATATCCACTTTTGTACCATTGTGTTTTTTTTCCAAATCTCCAGTGGGTACGAGTAAGTAAAATAGTAACAATTAATATAATGAGTAACAAATAAAATAAATCGGTGTGGATACGAGTATGTAATAGATACCAAATTTGGTAAATTGGTACTAGTACAAACATTACTAATATCACAACCAAAATAGCGTAAAGCCAAAACAAAATGGGTTATACTAAAGTAAACAGTAACAATTAATACAATGATAGGTTCGATACTTCATAAATCGTAATGTGTTCAATGGTGTTACAGTCGGAGGATTTATTTTTTATATTAAATATGGATAATCTCAATAAAATCTCTACACATTCCAAACGGGTATAAAATACCGAACGTATCCGTATCGTACTCATACATGTACCCAATTGTACCTATACCAAAATCAATAAAAACAAGTACTGATGCCCGTACCGAATAGACTGAATCGGTGCAAGTACATGTATGGTTACGGGTAGGGGTATTCAAGACAAAAATCCATCCCTAGTTATATGGCTCGTGAATGATAGAATGTAAACCAAAATAATCTATTGTTAGTTTTGAAAACTAGATCGGATATGCTGGTCAGACCGGTTAAACTTGGACCAAACATGTATCAGCCGGGACTTTTTATCATTAATTATATGATTTTTTTTATTCAGAATCTCTGAGTAGTTTGTAACTTTACTAGTTTTAACCCCCGTATTACGGGGGTTGTTTTATATTATTTGTTTCTAATATTTATTTATTTTTTAAATTATTATTTTTTTTATTGTATAAAAGTTAATAATATACTTATGGTTTGATGATAAATTGTTTCACAAATAAATAAGATGTCATAAACCCGGTTCAAAAGCTATATGAGTTTGATGATACCCAATACCCGTTTATTTTTTTACTATAAAATTGGTTTTTAATTATAAATAATATATATATCTAAATTAATCAGATATTAATTTTCATTACATCCCTACTTTATAGAATTTTAACACTTTTATATCAAATATTTGGTGAGATTAGTTTTTAATTTAATGAGATGTGATAATCCGTTTAAGAAATATATGGGTTTGATGAGACCCATGCCCGTGAATTCGGTTCAAATGCATGAGAAGCCTCCATTTAAAAATCAAGCAAATCTGACGACTCCAAAAAAATAAGAAACGACCATATTGTGACACGTAGGATTTTTGTGGTTTCTTTAAATATATTATAGATAGATGGTTGCTAAATTTTAAATTATGGTCTTAGCCGGTTATTTAGAGCTTCTACCCATATAATTGATTTCACTGGTGAAACCACTTAAACCAGTAAAGTGATAAAACAAGTAAACTAACAGAAATTTGGTTGACCATTAGGTGTTCAACTATCTTTGTGCAAGAAGTAGTTATTCAGGAGTTAGGGGTGAGTCCGGTTTTAACGGTTTTTTGGTCAAACCGCGAACCAAACCGTTAGTAACGGTTTTTAGTTTTCGCAAACCATAACCAAACCGTGGAACTTTTAAACCGAACCGAACCAAACCGTTACTAACGGTTTGGTTCCGGTTTGGTTTCACGGTTTGAGCCTTTCGGATTTTTATACAAATTGTTCAACAAAGATATGATATATTTATAGTAAAGTTGTCAATAATTTGCAAATATCAAACATGTTTAAACACAATATGTTCACGGCCTAAGTTTAAACACAAGTTGTTCGAAACATGCATCAAAATAACTATGTGACGAAACTTCAATATTCCAAAATACATCAAAAAGTTAACAAAATACATCAAAAAGTTAACGGTTTGGCTTAACATATTTTCTAATTCATTGCAAGTATGCAGTTAATAAATATTATATACATTACTAGTTCTAGTTTAACAAATATATTCATATATAATTTTAGATATATTAAGAAATTAAATATATATAATTAACTTATACAGTACGGTCCGGTTTATACGGTTGGTTTTCGGTATAAACCGTAAACCAAACCGTTCGCTACGGTTTGAAATTTTTGTAACCGACCGACCGAAACTTAAGAAAAAAAACCAACCATGAAACCGAACCAATGACCGGTTTGGGCGGTCTCATGGTTTCGAACCGAACCGTGAACACCCCTACCAGGAGTATAATTGGCTAAGGTAAGTACATAAAGCTTTAATGGAAGGAGTATACACCAAAATTGTTCATTTAGATAGTTTGATATTGTGTTTACGCAAATCCTTTTTTGAACGACCAACAAATATATAATACCTAGGTACTTCATACAAGGTGACTCAATGGCAAAATGTCACCGCCAGCTAGCCCAACCTAGTTGTGGGGAAAACCCACCAGCTCGAAGGCCCACTGATAGGAAAACCTGAACACTCTTAGAATCGAACTAGAGATCACAAAGATCCCAGTCTTCTTTCATTAAACTACCCGTGTCCCCTCCAAATTGTTGGGTTGTGCTAATGTTTTGGTAAAATTAATGATCCTCAATCTTCACATGTGATATTTAAAAATCATTCAATATAAAATTATTATTAAGGATTATGATCTTAACTAGGGTTTTTCACAAACTGAGCTAAACCAAGCGCATGTTTTATCATACTTTGTTTGGTTTGAAAGCAAACTTAACCGAATGAATTGAATTTAAAAAAACGAGTGATACTTTTACGTTTAAACTTGGTTGGTTAAAACCGAGCATCTTGGTTACGCTTGGTTTTGCTTGGTTTTGTACTAAGAATTTTCAATTTCTAAAACTTCCAAAATATTATTAATAACTCTAAAATGTCTAAAACTCAAATTAACAAGAACACATATATAAAACGAGCGGCTAGGGTTTAAAATTGAAGTTTGTCGTCAACACAAAAGAGGGAAATATAAAACACTTTAAGAAATAGTATATGTTATATATAATATACTGAAAAAATAATTCGAGCAAAACAAATCGAACCAAGCGAGGTTTTGCTCGTGTTTGGCTTGTTTTCAAACTGAACCTAGCCGATCAACTTATTTCAAACCGAGCCAAAATTGAACGAGTATTTTTCGGACAATTCCCTAGCGATCGTCAAGCAGTTTGAACAGCCTAGTCCTAATTAATTTATGGCTAAAACAAGGATTCTCACATGTGCATTGTGATGCGTGACTAACTAATGCACAGTTATAGTTAAGCTTTGTAATGATTTGTGTATGTTTTGAATACAACACATAACTCATTTAAACTTTCTCAATATATACATGAGATAACTTTAATGTGTCAATACTTCACATAGTCGTGTCCATAATCGACCCTAAACCGGTTGGATGAAATTTGTAACACAATTATGTTGATGTATATCGCATAATCCAATAATGCAAGGGAAAGCTGTTAGAATGCTCGATAGTCGACACAACCATGTAGGGGGGTTATATGGTCATAGCTCCTAATTTCCTGCTCATATCGACAGTAGACACAACCATGCAGGGGGGGGGGGGGTTCAAGGCCTTGCAAAATTTATCGTCGATGTGTTTTTTTAAAGTCGAGTTAGAATCGCGCTTTAAGAAAGTACCACAAAATTTGCAACGAGCCTTGGTATCACCATTGATCAATTGAACCAAATCCCAATTCTTCCATACATCTTCGTTGCGGGCATGCGTGAGGACCCGCACAACTTCGGGGTCTTATTCAACACGAACCGGGTCAATAAAAACGGATGTAGAAGCCATCTTGTTAGCCTTGTTGGTACTTGCTATAGTAACAACTAAGAAGTGGTGGAATTGAATAAAATAGAGGCATAGGTTGGTCGGGATTGTAAAACGTGTGTAAACCAAGAAGTATTTTTAGTGTTTTTGAGTTCGGTGGTAAAACCATGAAAAGGAAATCAATTTATATAGTTTTTGGAAATCAAAAACTGATTCCAACAGCTATAAAACGGCTATATTACCGTTGGAACCAGTTTTGGACATCAAAAACCGATTCCAACGGCTATATTACCGTTGGAACCAGTTCCAACGGCTCTATTTGAGCTGCAGACTGCATTAATTGGTAAAAACCCGGCGGGACCGATTATTCCAAGTAGGACCAAGAACCGGAACCGGGTAGGAACCAATTTGAAAAATAACATGAAGAACAAGAACCGGATAGGACTTTCGGGTATATAAATACCCAAACCAGGTATTGGGTCCACCGGGTACGACCTGGAACCGGTTCCGGGTTGGGTCCGGAACCGGTTTTTTTGTGCACGTCTATTATTGATTACTAATTTGTTAAGTTTTGAAATATTGTAACATGTAAAACTTCTAGGCAACAATTTAAAATCCAAATGGTAACCAAGACCAAACCATAATATACTTCATGAAAAAAGGAATAATCACAATCTGATAACAATAGATAATGCAATTTTAAGAAACAACAAGCTTAAAGCTAAACTAACCTAAACTTAATTCAAGTTACCGCTAATTCACCATCATTCTTGATGATGGCACATTAAGTCGTGACGGAGATACTCTCCATCCAAAAAACTGATTCATCCAGATTCTCGATCCGCCACCATCACCTGAGACGCAGCCCAGAATTCTCAGTTCCAAATTATCACATATGTGTGTGCGCGCGCGCGCGTGTGTGCATGTATGTGTATATAATACCTGTTAGTGCACAAAGGACTTTGAGGACTATGACATTCAATAGTTTTCGCCCTTTTGAGGGGTTCTTCTTCAGTTAACACTTCATTCCCGTTTTTGCGGTGGTTTGCAACCGGAACATCATTCTTTTTGCGTCTAAATACTCCCCACAGATAATAATTTCCTTGAAACCCTGAAAACATAATTCAATCATCACATGTTTCATAAACAACTTTAATTATATAAGTAACAAATATAATCATTCGAACGCTAAAACCAAATCTGAAAAAACTCACTCCAGTATTCTTGAGGCAGAACTTTAGAAGTAAATATCAACAATTCTGCATTTCTTGAATCGGTTTTCATTGCAAGATCTTCATCAATCATGTCATTGACCAACTGCTCAAACCGTTTGTTTCTGGGGAAAATTTTAAAATGTTAGGATAAAATTTAAAAATAAAATAAAATGAAACACAATATATATTTACCTTGTGTCGCATGGAAAAAAGTATATGGCGATCTTATCGTCGGCTGGTGGGGAGTCAAAGAAGCTTTTGGGCCATAAAAGGGCCCTTGAATGCATTTCGAAAGAAAGCAATGGTGGAAGTGTAGTTGCTTCATCATGCACCTTTTTACCAGTTTTTATTGAACGATGACAACGAAATCCTTCGAACACATCATAATCTGTTTCAGTGATACAGAAACTTCCCCTGCAAGTTTTGAAAAATATACAATGCATAAGGTATTGAAAATCCATTAAAATATCTCTAATGTTAAGAACACATTTAGTGTACAAATCATATTCCAAAAATATACTTACACTAGTTGAACTATGTCTATTGATTTGATTCAATAATGTAACTCTCTTTTTTATAGAATTTTATATATTTAAACTATTGATTTTGTTGTAATATTTTAATTCTTGTTTTGCTGTAGTTTAAAAGTATGTACTAATATACATGTGTGTGTGTGTATAGGGGAAAGTTAACGTACAAATTAAATTAACGTGCTAATTGTGCGAATCAAGTAGTGTAATTATATATACAAGCAATGTAATTATGCAATTACATTGTAGTGCAATTACACTATGTCAGTATGTTGTAATTACACTATGCTGTAATTACACTATTTTGTATACATAATTACACTACTTGATTTGCACAGTTAGCACGTTAATTTAATTTGTATCTGATCAAAACCCTATTAATTTAAAGTTTAACTAAAAAGCGAAAACTTAGTAGCAAATATAAATGCAAAATAAAACTAGCTAAAATAAATATCATATGCAACATTCAACTCATTTTAGTGACATGTTTTGTAGAAATTAATTTATACTTTTCATGTCAAACATCAAACAATGTAAATTAATCAATAAATAAATTACCTCATTTTAGTGACATGTTTTGTAGCAATTAATTTATACTTTTCATGTCAAACATCAAACAACAATGTAAATTAACCAATAAATAAATTACATCAATGGTCCTGGTATGCTTAGATTTCACTTGCCGTCCTCTAGTAAGGTCACTAACATGGATGAAGGTTACCGTTTTCTGTTAAATTTTATAAAATAACTAAAACATCCTTAGATAGAAACAATAAATAAAAAATTAGATCTCCATGCTCCCGATCATTTCTTTAATTAAAAATTCAACACACACACACACACATATAGTGTGAATAAGAAAAACACATTACCACCACGTCGGTTCCAGTATAGGTCTTGCAACTTTATCATCATCATTTTCCAAATAATCCGATTGAGAAGCATATGCACAACCATTAGACTCATTTTCAGATGATATAGATTTAGAAACCAACTTGTCATGATCAGGACCACATGTCAGCCCATCTTCAGTATGAGTAATATCCTCTTCATTCTTTAACGCCGCATCCGTGCAACTAGACTCACAAGATGAATGCTCGATTGACCTCTCAGTTTTCTGCTTCTTTGGTTTCGCAGCCACACGGGCCGTGTCTCGTTTCCTTTTTACAATTCCTTTCGTTAGAAAACAGCTGGTGTCCAGCTCAGCAGACTTTGGAGTGACTTGATTGGCTCGTGAGTCTGAATCTGATGGTGGTTCAATAGATTGCTGACTTTTAGTTGTTTTTACGGGTTCTAAACTTGCAACAACCTTTTCTTGTAACTGTAAATATTTAGGTACTGGTTTTGTTAACCCTAAAACGATACATCGGTTGAGTCGTTTGAATGGTGAAACGGACTTGTTGTCTTTCTCTGATGCTTCTGAAGAAACATGTTTCATTTTGTTTTGCCGTTTGGTCCTAGGACGAGTTATCCTTACAAGTGCAAAACTTGATGGATCCTCGTCTTGGGGCGGTGAGGGGTCATGTGTTGGTGAAGTCACGTGATATGGAGGTGACGGTGTTGTCCTTACAAGTGCTAAACTTGGTGGATCCTCGTCTTGGGGTGGTGAAGGGTCATGTGTTGGTGAAGTGAAGTGATATGGAGGTGATGGTGTTGTCCTTCCAAGTGCTAAACTTGGTGGATCCTCATCTTGGGGTGGTGAAGGGTCGTGTGTTGGCGAAGTGAAGTGATATGGAGGTGACGGTTTGCAATCTTCACAATGCCAAATTACAAGCTCATCAAATGTGTCTGGCATTACTTGTAGGCAGTATCTGAATCACAAAAAGTTAAAGAAACATTGAAAAACAGTATTTACATCAAATACAAAAACATATCTTTTCATTAATAGTTAGCTAACAAGTTTATGTGAGACGATGATTCAGAAAGAAGAAATTCAAAAGAGTTCAAAGATAATAGTTGGAGATTAGTTTATAATTGTTATAAATTAGTAGAGTTATAGGTATAAATGTATTTATGTATTTAAATAGAATATGGGTTGGTTTAAATCTAGATTGTGTTTGGTATAAATAGATGGTTAGGACTTAGGGTTATTGTAGTTTGTGTGGAGTTTATTTGTGAGTTCATTATAACAAAATGGTCGAACAAGTTCGTTCATAATGTGTGTTTGTGTAAACTGATTAAAGGGCATGACCTTCCAACAGTTTATTTTAAAAAAACGTACCATGCATAAATCCGGTAATTATTTGACTTTCCAACAGGCATAGCCGACCCAAAGGGAGGGCAACGGACACGGGCCTAGTCTTCCGAGAGGCTAATAATTGTAAATATATATTAAATATAATTTTGTTTTAAAACAAAAAACTACAAAATGACTTCTTTGTACAATAGAAAGAGTGCTATGCATGGAACCAAAGGTCATGGATTCAATTCCCACAAGGCCATTAGTGGTATTTTTTATAGATATAAACTTTCTTTTGTATTTTATATGGGCCATTTTTAATAAGTTGTTTATTGTGCCGCCGCCGCGCCGCCGCCGCCGCCGCCGCCACCACCACCACCACCACCACCACTACTACTACCTTTTATTGCTTTGGTCCGTATTGGGTTTGGAAATTCAACCCAATTAGTAAAATTGCCAAATAATTGATCACATAATTAAAAACATGATATTAAAAGCTCTTTTTTTGCTCGTCCTGAGCCCCGAAATTTTAAGGGATTCTCGGAGACGGCACTGCCAATAGGTTATTTAGAAAATGTATCATGTATAAATCCAATAAAATATTTTATAATAGTATGATTGACAAAAAACATGGGTAAAGAATAGGAATAAATAAGTAATCTTACTCTTGAATAATTAGTTTTGCCTTATCAGGTATGAAGCTAATATTTGACCTTTAAAAATTCTAATAATCACATCACAGCCACGTTGCCAAATCATCACCATTTTTTCACTTTTATATAGTTATCTCTCGGTATGATTAATTTCAAATAAAAAACAGCGGGCCGACCACAATTCCTTAAGGGGTAGCCCCGCTCCTTTCAATCACCCGAAAACTGAAAACGAGTATTAAGTGAGGAAATAGCCTCTACAGCGGCTATAATTCTTTTTTGGTTTCAGGTTGTATCAGTCCTATAGGCTACCCGTGAAAGAAAAATGAGAGGGTGGCAGCGGTGTTGCCATGATACCCGGAGTACCCGTGGCATGCTACCCGCTACCACCCCCAGCACCCTTAAAACCACAAAACTACAACTGTTTCAAAAAATTTTTAGGCATCGATTCTTTGTTCCAATTAATCCAAGGTCGGCATTGTTCATTGAACCATAGTAATATTCAGGCAGTAAACATTTTGTTTATGTTGACTTAGAAGCACTTAGTAATTGACTTTAGTTCTAATGATTTTGATAAAAGTGCAGACAGTATTGCATACATACGCAGTTTGATCAAATCAAATCCTTGAGTCAATAACATGATATTCATTTATTACGTACAATCACATATAATGATAATACTGAGAGATAAGATAGACAAAATGGAAAGAAAAGTGTGTGTACCTGTGAATCACAGATCCCAGACAGCTAACACAGTAGATAAATGCATTGGTGAAACCTTGATCACCACATGTCGGGCATAACAAACCCTATACAAATAGAATAATAACACGGTCATTGTATCATAATTCAATTATAGATATATCATACATGTGTTAAAAAAAAGATCCTTAATAAAATACAAGGATGGTATCGGTACCGAAATCGAACTTGTATAAATCTTAATAATACCGTTACAACCACCGAAGGGATTTGGTAGTAAATATTAAAACCTAATATATTCTTTCTTTATAACCAAATAATCAAAAAGATTAAAAATTTAAAAAACCATAATCAAAACAAACATTAGGTTTTGAAATAAAAATCAAAGAGCATAACTAAGATTGAATTTCAAATGTCATCTGTGTACATGAATTTGATAAAATTACTGACATTGAAATCAAACGCCAAAGGTAAGATTTTTATGATCCATATCAAACCTAAATTACAAGTGAAATTGGGGGCGATTGTGAAAAGAGGGTTTAGGGCAAAACATGAATTAATAAATAATAAGGAAAAAAATAGATGGGAATTGTTGAGTACAAACAAACCTCCTCTGAAGAAACAGGTGAATCCATAATCGATAAACGAACAAACCCTAGACTCCTCTGCACATCAAAATTTTATATACAAACACTTGTGTTTTAAATTAGGAAAACTATTCATGTCTTTTCAATTTTAATAACTAAATATTTAATTATTTATTTTCTAAGCGGGTAGCCAAGGAAAATGTATGTTATGATATTCTCAAGTATAATCTGTTTTAACTTATAATGTACTGGCTTTTGTTTAATTTTTTATTATTACCTTTTAATATTTATATATTTTTAGAAACTTAATTTTATTTATTATAAATAAGTTAATACCTGCATTCTCAGGTTTAAAATACAAGGAAAAAAAAATGATATGATTGGATAGGGGAAGAAATGAAAATAAATTATATACTTAACATACATTCTCAAGTTAAAATAAAACAAAAGTAAAGAAAATCTTAATTACATTCTTATTCATGAGTTAGATCGGAAAGAAAATATAAGAAAAAAAATTGTAACTTTACAATTATGTCCTCATAGCAACATGGAAGAGAGAATTGAGATATGGTAAATTAGTATTATTGTAATGGATTATAAACTTTTCCTTCACAATCAGGTCATATTTGGCTGGAAGGTTTTGAAGGAAAAGTCCATAACTTTTCTTTCCATTATCTTTCTTTTCTTAAAAAAAAACTCAAGAATGAAAAAAGAAATTTTTTCTTTTCTTTTCCAAACCTTTAAATAAAAAAACTCAAGAATGTAGGGTTATTATTTGATGATGAAAAAGTTTCACAAATAAATGAGTTGTTATAACCCGGTTTAAAAGTTATATGAGTTTGGTGAAACTCATGATCCGCTTATTTTGTTTTAACAATAGAATTGTTTCTTAGTTATAAATATCTTTTTTTTAAACGGATATTAATTTTTAGTATATCCCTATTTTATAGGATTTTCATATCAAATATTTGATGAGATTATTTTTTAATATAATGAGATGTTATAACTCGTTTAAGAGCTATATGAGTTTGGTAAGACTCATACTCGTGAATTCAGGTCAAATGCATGAAAAACCTCTATTTACAAATAAAGCAATATGTTGGCTTAAGAGAATGTAGGAAGATTTCGTTTACATATATATATATATGTGTGTGTGTGTTTGTGTGTGTGTGTGTATATATATTTAAGATAACATAAAAAGTTTGAGAAATTGCGGGGACCACTAAAATTGTCATAAGTGATAAGTATTTAATTCAGGATCGACTTTAAAAGCCTCATTAGTAGAAACACTCTAGTGGTAGGATCATTGTCAAAAGGGGTCAAGCTTGCAAACCTAATGGGGGATTGAAATACAGATGTAATGACCGTAAGTTTTGAAGGAAACTTAATGATAAAAAACGATAGGAGTCCCAATCTCCTATGGATTGATCAACAACCAAGGTGGGAAGGGGGTGGGGAGAAAGGACAACGGCGGTGATTAACGATCATAGTGTTCGTGACAACAATGGGAGCAATTAGAGGTGGTCTTTGAGGGCTTATGGAGGATATGGGGTTTACTTGCTATTTGCTATTTGGGAAATCACCATTTCTTTTTTGTTTTGAAAATGTTTTTATCGTTAAGATATTTGATGTCTTTTGACCTTCGATGCTTCATAGTTAATGTATATGTGACGAGATAATGTGACAGTGAAAAAGTTACGGGGATTTATCATTCTTTCCTATATGCTTAGTCACTTTGGTTCTTATTATGGGAGGTTTTTTCTTTGAAGTTTTGGATCATTTTTGTCACACCCCAACCTAAGGTGTAAATAATGGGGCGTGAACTATTTGTTCACAGCTCACAAGGTACTATCATGTAAATTTCAATATGACAATATCTATTTTTTTATTTAAATAAACAATTTGCAAATGAGTAAATCAAGTATAAGAAAATTACAAAATGATATCAAATAATTTTTGTATAAATTTTTATATATCCTTAAAGCCTTCTTTAAGTGATCTTCATCTTGATAAACAACTAACCTGATAACCCACAAATGCGAACAAAATATTTTTTTGTCAACACGAGGATGAGTAGAAAATCACCAGTTTTAAATACATTATATTAATATATATATATAATAAAGAGCAAAATTGTTATATGTGAGTATATACAATCAAGCCATAGCATGTAATATTGTAAACAAATAATGATGAATGAGCTAAACCTTTGTCACGCGATTCAGGCGTTGGTTACCATAATTGAGTTGTCGGTGAAACCATTGTCATGCGATCGGACGCCGGCCACTACGACATAATGTGATAATAATGATAAATGATGGACCTCTCCGAATGCAATAAATAAACGCATAAACATATTAACAAATAAAAACTAGTCATTCAATTGATACACAACACAAATATAAACAGTTTGCATTTGATAGTATAATAAAAAATATAATTTGATAAAAGGTACGCATAAGTCCCCAAAACATTGAAAATAAGTAAAAATGAGAGTGATTACTCACCTGATGAGTAGAACAAAACACAAGTGAGGATGTGAGAATGTTGATACCTTCGGGAATTACCGTCAAAGATTCCTTAAATGAGTTTGATCTGATGAAGAACGGCGAAAAGGAACCCGACGGCCTAACTTGAGCCAATACAGGTAACGGAGGCTGATAACAATCTAATTAATCATAGGGTTATTGATCGCGAGGTGAAGAAGAAGCCGCAGATGCGTTTAATTGAGTTTTAACCAATCCTAGATAGTATAATACCTAAATGGTATATGACGGGTACGTTAAAATGGTACATTGTATAAAATATATCATAATTTCCTAATTGGTTGCGTCGATGAGAGTTAATATACACATATAAACGATTTCGCAAGATCAAACACAATTATACAACGAAGATTATGGAACACAAAATCAACTGGGTTGCGGGTTACGGGTTCAAATAAAGATTTGGATATGGATATAGACAAAACGAGTTCGGGTTATATAAAATAATAAAATCTTTAAAAAAATTTGCAATCTAGTCCCTATAGTTCTAAGGTGGATACAAAGAGGGTTAAAACTAACTTTAGGGGGTATTTATGCATATACTTGAAATTTATAATAATAACTAATTAAATATAATAAAAAATAATAATAAAATAATGATAACTCGAATAACGTGATGATGTGTTGCAAAACACATAGCGTTTTATCCCGCTTTTGTGTTGTTTTGTCCGTAATCCGTTGACGAATATAACTTGTTCGTGCATGAAATTAAATGTTTGTGTATATGATAGGTCCCACATTGAAGAGAGCAAAAAAACGAGTTTAATGAAGAAAGAATCAGCTCAAACGGGATTTGGATGAAGCCGGTATGCGCGTTTGAAGATAAACGAGTCAGAAAACGAAGAAACGAGCACCCAGGACCTGGCCGCGCTACGCGACCAGGTGAGGCATCCATGCCACGCTATGCGACATCCCACATGTCCCAAAGGCTGCCAGGAATGTTCAGGAATCAGCTACCCCATTTATTTTGTCTTCTAGTTGGCCTTGTGGGCTTGTTTTAACCTATTTTGTATTAGGAAAGATGTGTTTAATCATATATATAAAGAGTTTATACTCTATGAACGATTTGGACATCATATTTCCAGCCACCACACCTGCTCTAGAGGAGAAACCAAGGAGGACAAGCTTACGGTTCTATCTTTTATCCTTCGGTTGTCAGTTTTGACTATTTTAACGTTTGTGAGTTCGTTTTTTATTTTTAATCATTCAAACCTTTTGTAATCAGATTCATATAAACATGTTTATCATTTATATCTATTTTATCTACTGTTCATTGATTATGATAGGCTAAACTTGTTAGTTCTACCTAGGTTTGGTGAATATTGTTGTGTTTTAGTGAGTTTTATGGATTGTTTGATCATCATGACTTGATTTGTTAATGAAAGTTTGGTTTAATATTGAATTAAGTTATGTTTAGTGGCTGTGATTTTATTAATTATACTCATATGCCCGTTGCTTTGATTGATTGAATTAATTTTGATTGATAGTTGCTTGTTTGATTCTTTACTTTGTGTTTAGAGATTGTTTACGGGGTGTACAACCGTTGGCTTAGTTGGGTGTGCTAATTGAAATAGGTCAGCGGGTAAGCACCTTCTTAGAGACTGAGAGGTGATAGGAAGTAAAGTCGTCTCATAGCTTTTACTTGTTAGGATTAGGATCGCGCGAGAGCGGGTTCGGTTCTTGTCGGGTTTGGGTTTGTGAACGATTAGTTGGTCTAGTTTAAGTTAAACCAAATTGTTCCTCTATCCTTGGTTGCGTAGTATTCGTTTCCATTAGGGTCGTGTGTTGGTGAGACCGAGAGGAGAGTCGACATTAGAACACTTTAGAAATTCGTTTCCCGGTTTGTTCTTAAAATCGACTAAGTGTAAGTTAGGGTTTGTTAGTGAGACCGAGAGGTGATCTAGCTTTCTTGAGTGAACCTTAGTTGTGTCATCCTTAGACACCGGTGTCGTGAGATTATTCAATCCATTAGCTTATTAAACCTTCAATAGGATTCTTACCTAGGTAGACGTTTTCTCCATTGTTAAGTTTCATTCTTAAAGTTTCGTTAAGTCTTTTTAAGTTAAGTCTTTTAATTTAGTTAAATAAGTTAAGTCAAGTAGTTAATTATTAAAAATCATTAAAAAAATATTATTCTTAGGAATGTCTTGTCTAGAGTTAGTGATCATAAACGTTTTCACGTGTCCTTGTGTTCGATACTCGGACTTCCATTGGTCTATACTACTTTTGATCGGTACACTTTCCGGTTGTGTGTGGATTCGTTAGGAGTTTCGTTTTATAAATTTAAAGCTTAGTTGTGAGTTTCATAGAAAGAGCATCATCAGACACACATCACGTGACATTTTATTGATTAAAATTACCCGTAAACAAAAACCGGGTCAGGTATTGGTATTTAATATATATATAAATGAAAAACCCGAGTTGTTACAATTTTTAATCAATATGTCGTAGATGCTTGTAATGATTTCATTCGTGAAGCCAATCTTGTGGATATCCCAATGGAAGGTTACAAATTAACAAAGATTAGTTTGGATTTTTCATAAATGAGTAAATTGGATCGTTTTCTAGATTATGTAAATACTGTGGTAAACTTTGTGAATCTGAAAGTTTTAGCTTTAGAAAAAAAAAAACATTGTTTATCATGGATTGACTTTTTTGAAACATTATTTGAAAAATTTTGGGGCACTCTTGTTTAGATTATCTAGTTATTGGCTTAACCTAGAGGGCTTTTAGGTGCTTGTTATGGAGGCTTAGAATGATGACTCTTTTAAGGTTCAACTAATGCACTTGTACATTTTAAACTAAAACTTAAAAATCTCAAAGAAGCTATCAAATAATGGAATTCCTCGATACATCTTAGAGAGCATGGTTTGGGGGATGAGCTTATCGTTTCCTCAAGTTTTTTAGCACTAAGTCCGACATGGGGGTGATCGATATTAATGGGTTAGAAGAAAGAAAATATGTTGTCTAAGAAACTGTTAAGATTAAGAAAAATACTAATGCCAATTGTTCCAAAAGACGAAAGTAAATTAGTTTACAAAGGGTTGATGAAAAACTGAAAATAATAAGTTCTTACATGGGATCGTGAATGATAACAGAAGAATATGAATATTAGAGACTTTAAAAGAAAAAGTGCATGGCTCATTGACTTCTCTCCGATTGAGAAGGAACTTTTTGACCGATTCGACCAATTTCTTAAATTCGGTGGGGGTTTCTATGGATCAGAATCGGGGCAGCGTATGTGGGGTGGGGGGTTACACATGACCCATTCTTTCAAGGAACCCAAACTATTTTAGAAAACATATATATATATATATATATATATATATATATATATATATATATATATATATATATGTGTGTGTGTGTGTGGTTTGGATCAAATACAAATAAAATAAATGTGTTAATTGTGAGAATCAAGTAAAGTAACTATGTAATTTCATTGTAGAGTAATTATATGATTAGTCTACTTGATTCTCACAATTAACACGTTAATTTCATTTATACGTTATATATATCCCTATATAATAAAAGTGAATAGGTTAGGAAATTTGTCCCTCTCTTATAAACCATGTACACATGTTAAGCATAAAATCATTATGCTGACTTGACAATCAATCGATTAGGCTTTTTACACCCCCTTTTACAAAATCCCCCACAAAGCTTTGCTCTTTGAATCTTCCACCGAAAGTTTCATATCCTTTCACCAACCACCACAAAACAACCGGAAGAGAGAGAAAGACTAGATATGGAATTCAAATTCAAAAATCTTCTTTTGCAATTTAGGGGTGTTTGGGATTCCTTATGAAACCTCTTTATAATTTTTCAATAAGTCAATAAGTTATAAAAGTATAACTTATTAACTTTTCTCTCTCACATCAAAATCAATCCCAAGCATCTTATTTCTTTTCAAAAAGTTAATAAATTATAAGTTGAAAAAAATAAGCAATCCCAAACACCCCTTAGGGTTTTCTCTTGTGACACCAACGTCATCGAAGAATGTCACACCCCAGACCACGGCCCGGGCGTGCGACGCATATGTTGGTACCGCATTTGTAATTATACCAGAGTTGACGGATTAAAAGCGGAAGTCTTTATATTATGTGGATGTAAAATATAATATTTACATTAGCAAAAGACGGGATAAAAAGTTCCCGTTTAGTGTTTAAGTAAGATTACTTGTTATTTACAAAACCACCATTTATAACTAATGTTTAACAATAAGATCCGAGCCATCGGATATCTTAAGTACTTCGTCATTCCAAGCCCTATTCTTGATTACCTGCAAAATGTTTAAAAATACGTCAGCAACACATGCTGGTGAATATGCTGACCCTAAAATATTTTCTTTAACTTAACTACCCCTCAAGACATAGTTATGTCCGGCCCATCGTGGCTTAGGAATAGTCAAGCTTTAAAACAAATAAAGTTCACACAAAAACACCTCAGCAAACACCGCAGCGTTCGACACTAGTTAGGTACCATACGTATACACATGGTCATGCTCCCCTCATGGAAAGCGCCATATGACCAGGTGTGACGCGGTGTGCCCACCGTCTTTTTACGACATATGTAAGGATCCAAACAAACGTACACGACAACCTGAGGGCTAGCGCTTACTTTTGTTTATAATGTTTTAGAGACACGTAGTCCCATGTAATTCTTTTCATTTAATTCATTTGACTCGATTTAAACAAGTTTGTAAAGTTTAGGGTCTATTCTCATTTTTCGATTTGGATCAGCTTCAATACACTGTCCGAGGGTCTTTCCCTTTTCTTTGCTATCTCGCACCTATAGTACGAGTATAACCTTTTGTTAGTCGGATATACAATCCGGCTTAAGACCTTTAGTCTTTTTATAATCGTTACCTCGATTATATTTTCTGTTCTTTAAAACCTTTAGTTAAAAAGTATTATTTCTTTATTTTCTTTTATAAATTAAAAGTCTTTCTTTTAATTTATTTTCTTTTCTTTTCTTTAATAAGATAAACCTTTAGTTTATTCTTATTTGACTTTTCTTTAAAACCCTACGTTTCTTCTTCTTTAAGAAACGTATTCTTTTCTTTTCTTTATCATTTAAGAATATTCATAATTACTTAAATAACATTCTATAACAAAGAATTATATAATAATCATACTGATATATATATTGTTTCGGTCCAAAATTAACAAAGTAATTTTGTGATCAAATTCGTATGTGAGGTAGAGTGCTTGATCAAGAATAAAATGAACACAATGATTTGATTTCGAGGGAAAAAGCCCTTGATCATGAGGATCTCCGGCACAAAAAAACCCTGGATGGTGAAAACTGTCACCGTCTCTTTTATTAATAACAAAAAGGTGGTTACAACTGGTGGAGCTGATAAATAATCGTATGCTAAGTGTTACAATGTGTTTTGATAGCTAAGTGAGTGAAGTGTGTTTTCTAATCGATCATATCAGCTCGTTTAAATAGCCAAAAGAGTACAACTGAAATTCCAAGAAATCCGGAACAAACCCTAGACTAAGTCTCCCATGATCCATTGCTGCCCACGTTTGAATTGACGAAGCCCTAATAATAGCCGTTGCAAACTCATGTTCTTATTAGCATATTAAACATGTGGTCTTATCTGCAAAACAAACAAAAATAATAAAGGACAATTGAATTAGTCAAATATAATCCTCAGAATACTTGCACCGGCAGAATAGGTCAAAATCCTTAAATCGTGATCAATCCTGAGGATAAAAAATCTGCTCCCAACAATTGCCCCCAATTTTTACAGTTAGCGCATGACAGCTGTAAAAATTTTAAATTCAAAAATGAAAATATCTTCTGCGACTTGAAAGGGCGGCACGCGAATTGAGGAAAACTTAAAACCGTCCTTTCTAGGTTATAATTAACCCACACCCAAATTTCTAAATCATAATACTCTCTCCTTCGCTTGATATCCAGGTCAGTTTCTCTCTTCCTCATCTTCTTAATTTTCTGAAGCTTTTTTAATTCGAACGATAATGAGAAAAAGAACCCCTCGATTGCCAAATCCTTATTTTTTCACAACCTCAGAGGATTTCATCGATCAGGGTCACATCCCCGCCACTAATGAGGATCAGTGTCTTTTCAAGGACCTCGATATTCGATTTCTCAAAGATTTCGGCTTGTTACCCACCAAGGCCGCCGTCAGACCATACAACCTTAAAGCCAAAGCTGACTTTTCATCCGAAACCTGGGTTTGTTTCTTCTATTACCCTTTTTCGATCGGCCTTTCGTACCCATTTTCGTCGCTTATCAAGGAGTTTTTTTTATATCACCGATCTCTCCTACTCCCAAGTTATGCCAATGGTGTGGAGAGTCTTATCCACAATAGATCGCTTAAATAGCACCCACGAACTGTCCATAGGCATACCCGAGATAGCCGCGACCTATAGCCTTCGTACACACGGGTCTCACCGTTATTGCCTCCAATCCAAAGCCAGCCGTCTCTATGTGGTCCCAAAAGTGTCTGCTAACGACCACGATTTGAAGAAGAAATGCTTCTTTGTACGCCGTGACTCGATTCCCGATGGAGTGAACTTGCCTGCTGAATGGGTTCATAAGGGTAGGAAATCCTTAGGATAGAATTTCTTTTTACAACAGTTTGTGTTAATATATCTTTTCTTTTGCAGTTGTTTTTGATGATTTCGTAAGGTATAGGAAAGACACGAATCGAAGGCTTAAGGCTTTGTTCAAAATTCTGGCACAAGAAAGGGAATTTCGGTTTGAAGGAGAAATAGGCGAAAGCAGCACGACTGCCGCAAGGTCTTCTGAAAATATGTCTTTTGGTAAGTATTTTAGGTATTTCAAAGAATCCTTAGGATTTTGCTTTCCCGAGAATAACTTGATAAATTATTGCACAAAAATGACGAAACCAAAATCTTCCTTCAGCTTGATCGACCTGGACGACTTCATTGAGGACATGACTGTGGTGAAACAGGAGCATTCCAAGACTCTCTCCCCAAAGCCGAGGATTCCAACTACTCGTCAAAAGAGTGTTTCCCAAAAGAAAAGGAATGCCACCACCTCAGCTGAGACTGATCCCTTTGCCGATATGAACAATGCTAAAGCCGGAGAGAAATTACAAGCTCTTGCCAGTCTTCTCGGAACAGTAAGTATCCTTATGAAATCCTGAAAATAATAATCTGCAAAAAACTTATGTTAACATGGGAGTAGCAGAGAACCGAAAGTTACCACTAAAGACTCCAAGATGTTGAATTGGCTCTGAAAGAGGCTGAGGGCAAGATTTTCGATCTTCAACATGCAGCAGACACAAAGAACAAGCTTCACAAAAAGAAGGAGAAAGTGACTGTGGATCTTAAAGCTTCATTCGAGTTGGAGAAAGCCGAGTTTATTGAAGAGGCCAAGAAGTCTGCGGCTACAAGTATCCTGGAGTCAATGCTCAAGATGTCAGAGGAGGTGCAAGCGAAGGGCTATGTGATGGATTCCTGGAATTCTACAGCTTGGAGAAAGAAGCTGAAGATGCTGAGGGGTGAGAAGGTTGAAGAAGCTGAGGTTGCAGGTACTTCTGAGGTGATGAAGAAGACAGGTGCTAGTGAGGCGGTGAAGGAGACGAGAGCTAGTGAGGTGACGGAAGCGGAGAAGAAGGAGGGTGATGGTGACAAGGTTTGAGCCTGGTTTTCAGGTTATTTGATGTGTTTCTGTTGGTTGTTTGAACAATTTCTATTTTGGTTGTGTATGGATAATATAATATGCCTAGGATATTTGTTTGGGTGGAGGGATCCTGGTTCAGGACGAAACCCAAGCTAACTTTTATTTCATGCTTTTGAACATTCTGATGGTTCAGGTGGATGGGCTCTGTTTTGAGTGAAACCTGATCATCCTTTCCTGCACTATAATATTAGTATAACAACTTTTTATGACTTATGTTGGTATTTTATCCCTGTTTATGTTATTAAATCTTTAGAGAAAAAATGAGTTTATTAGGAATGAAATTCTTTAATAACAGTCTAAGTTAAATTCAATAAACCAATACCAAGTCATAAAATTCATCTTATAAGTAAGACAAGTAATATAAAATATAGAATATTCACAAATAGGAAATCATACCAGAAGCGTATAGCTACTAACTCTAATAATGTATAGACCATTTTATCCTTGTAATAAGATTACTTTTCAGAATGTTCCTCCACTTCTAGGGATATACCAATAGACCTGCAATGTTAACATTATCCTGAAAATAAATTCAGAAATTCTGGCGAGTAGGCCTAAATAAACTGGCGGCAAGGCCTAAATATATTGGCTATAAAGCCCTTAGAAGAGGTGAAAACCTCTTAAACCTTAAGAATAAACTGGCGCCAAGGCCTTTAGGAGAGGTGAAAACCTCTTAAACCTTAAGAATAAACTAGCGCCAAGGCCCTTATGAGAGGTGAAAACCCCTTAAACCTGAGGAAAGGTACGTCTACCATTAACTTTAGATTTAAACCAATAGCCGATGATAGCAAGATAACAAGTCACTATATTTCATGTGCTGGCCCCGCCTCTCGAACTACGGCTGAATAAACATGCGCTACATGCGATCTTAAGAAGAGGTGAAAACCCCTTAAACCTTAGAAGGCATCGAATAATACCTCAACTGACAGCAAGGCCCGAAGAAACTGGCGATAAGGCCCTTTGAAGAGGTGAAAACCCCTTAAACCTTAGGAATAAACTGGCGACAAGGCCCTTATTAACTTCATTCCATGTGGGAATACCACATATCTTCAGGCTACAAAACAGTCAAAACTAGGTGAGGGGTGGGTGTTAGCCTTGCTAACACCCCTCTGATGCTTAAGTCAGTATCATGATAAAAGAATAATAATAATTAAAATGAATAAAAATATAAATTCGAATACATACCTCAGTTGTTTAATATTACTATTAAATTTCTCAAGATAGTAACTATCCTCAGGATAGAAGTCTTACATTAAATATTTTTTGAGGTGGATAGCGTTCCAAGCCCTTGGTAATAAGTCACCATCCAAAGTAGACAATCTGTATGCCCCCTTTCCTACTTCTGACTCAATTAAGTAAGGACCTTCCCACTTTGGTGAAAGCTTTCCATACGCAGGATTTGTAGTATTCTAAAAAGTTTTTTGGAGAACTAAATCCCCTTCTTGAAATCTACGAACCTTGATAATCTTGTTGTAGGACTTTGCTATCTTCTGCTGATAAGAGGCCATTCTGATCTTCGCTAAATCCCTGAGTTCTTCTATTGCATCTAGATCTTCAAGTAGACTTTAATTATTATCTTCGGAATTTTGATGACTGACTCCAGCTGTAGGGATAACCATCTCTGTAGGGGTAACTGCTTCATCTCCAAATACTAATGAGAAAGGAGTCTGACCAGTAACATTCTTTGAAGTGGTCCTATCTGCCCAAAGAACAAAAGGTAGTTCCTCGGCCCACTTTCCTTTCTTAGACCCCTACTTTTTCTTCAGGTTATTGATAATGATTTTGTTGCTTGATTCGGCTTGACCATTAGCCTGAGGATGGACAGGCGTTGAGGTGATCATCTTGATTCCCCAACTGGCACAGAAGTTAGTTGTTCTCTTGCCAATGAATTGTGAGCCATTGTCACACACTATCTCTGCTGGGACTCCAAATCTTGTCACGATATTGTGCTTGATGAATGAAATAACCTCTTTCTCTCTGACTTGAACAAAAGCCTCTGCTTCAATCCATTTCGAGAAATAATCTGTCATAGCCAGCATAAAGATTTTTCCTCCTGGAGCTCTGGGTAACTTTCCGACAATATCCATTCCCCACTTCATGAATATAACATTATACAAGGGTTCTGCTGGCTGGTGCAAAATGTTGCTATGTCTTTGGCATGCATCACATTTTTGAGAATAATTCATAGCATCCCTCTTCATCGTTGGCCAAAAGTATCCTGTCCTCAGGATTTTGGAGAATAGTGCTCTGCCCTCAGTGTGATTCCCACAGTCTCCTTCATGGATATCCTGAAGAACCTCTTGAGCTTCTGACTTCTCCAAGCACCTAAGATATGGTCCTGCAAGAGATTTTCTATATAATATAGCATTCATTATAGTATATGGGACTACCATTGTGCGAAAAGCTCTTGGGTTTTCATCCTTGGGGATAACTCCATCCTGAATATATCTCCTGATTGGGATAATCCAAGAATTTTCGTTATCTTCAGGATTTTTGACTCCCATATCTTCATCATCGTCTGATATTTCTTTGACACCTTGCTCTCCTATTGCTGGGCTCAGGACATGTATGATAGGAATCTTGACACCTTCCGGTATCCTGAAGGATGAAGCTAAATATGCTAGGGCATCTGCTTCAACATTCTCTTCTCTAGGTACCTGTGAAATATCAAACATTTCGAAACACTTTGCTAGTTTTTTGACTAGCTCTAAATATTTCATTAGTTTTAGAGCTAGTTGTAATCCGGCTATCAAAGCTTCATATTCTGCCTCATTATTTGTGGCTTGAAATCCACAGGATATGGATTGAGGTATAATGCCCCCCTGTGGCGATTTCAACAGGATCCCGAGACCTGTTCCTCTAAAATTTGAAGCACCATCAGTGTGTAGAGTCTACTTATCTTTGGTTTCCTCAAGTTATTGGACTTCCAAGTCTTCATCTTCTTTAAGTTTACTGGTGAAATCAGCCACAAAGTCTGCTAATGCCTGGGATTTGATGGAAGTCCTAGGTTCATATGCTATTTCATATGCACTCAGCTTCACAACCCATTTTGCCATCCTACCTGACATTTCTGGTTTTCTCCAAAGAGACTTAATAGGGTAATTAGTTTTAACACATATAGGGTGAGTTTCAAAATAGTGTCTATGTTTAGTAGGTGCCATAATAAGTGCTAAAATTAATTTCTCAAGATAAGAATACCTGGCTTCTGCATCCAAAAGACTTTAACTTACATAATAGATGGGATGCTGTTGACCTTCATGATCCTTGGCTAAAACTGCACTTACAACATTATTTGATACAGCTAGACATAGAGATAGAGGTTCACCTTCCTTGGGTTTTACCAGTAGAGGAGCATAAGAAATATAAGCATTTAAGGATATTAAAGCTTCCTCATGCTTACTGGTCCACTCGAAATTCTTGTTTTTACTCAGGATATCATAAAATTCTTTGCACTTTTTTGAGGATCTGGATATGAATCTGTTGAGCGCTACTATCCTGCCAGTTAGCCTTTGAACATCCTTGACTGATGCTGGGGATTTCAGATTCAAGATAGCTTGTATCTGCTCTGGACTCACCTCTATCCCCCTTTTGGTGACCATGTATCCCAAGAATTTGCCAGCCTTCACTCCGAAATGTCACTTTGAAGGATTCATCTTCATGATATATTTTTCGAGGATATCAAATGCGGTCTTGAGATCCTGGAGGTGATCCTCAACTTTCTTGGACTTCACCACCATATCATCAATATAGACTTCCATCGTGTCCCCCAGTTGTTCTTTGAACATCATGTTAACTAACCTCTGATAGGTTGCACCTGCATTTCTAAGTCCAAAGGGCATAGCAATATAACAATAAATACCTGTGGGGGTCATGAAGGCTGTATCTTCTTGATCTGAAGATTCCATTTGGACCTGCTAAAATCCTGAGGATGCATCCATAAATGTCAGCATTTCGTGGCCAGCTGTAGCGTCTACCATTGAATCTATGTGTGGTATAGGGAATGGATCCTTAGGGCAGGCCTTATTCAAGTATGTGAAATCTACACAAACTCTCCATTTCCCATTCTTTTTCTGTACAACCACCACATTTGCTAACCATCGGGGATATTGAACTTCCCTAATCATATTCGCCTTCAAGAGTTTTTCAACTTCTTCTTGGATGATTATGTTTCTCTCAGGTGCAAATTTTCTTCTCTTTTGATGGATTGGCCTGAAAGAATTATCAATTCCAAGTTTATGTGTTATAATATCTTTGGAAATACCTGTCATATCTTCATGCTTTCATGAAAATGTTGATAGTCTTGATTTGAGGAAATCGAGCAACTTTGACTCAATATCCTCATGAATGCTCGTTCCGATCAGCACTTTGACTTCAGGATCCTCGGGATAAGGAAGTATTTCTTTAATTTCTTGTTCCCTGGCCTCTATTACGTCTCGTGCTGGCTTCTGTAATTGCTTCTGTAATTGCTACGCCAGCAGAGATTTGGCAGTACATTTCATAGAAGAGGTGTAGCAATTCTTTGCATCTTGTTGATCACTGATGACCATGATAACTCCCCACGGACTTGGGAGTTTCACACATTGGTGATAAGTGAAGGGGACTGCTTCCATGTCGTGTATCCAGGGCTTGCCTAATATGATATTGCAACAAGACAAACAGTCAATAACACAAAATTTTTGCATTTTGTTTACCTCTTCAACATATACTGGGAGCTTGATATCCCCAATAGTGTTCTTAGTTTCCCCACTGAATCCAACCAATACTGAGGACCCGGGGATAATCTCATCCTCAGAAATATTCATCTTTTTCAGCACATCTAGTTGGATAATGTTGACAGAGCTTCCACAATCGATGAGGATTCTGCGCACATAATGGTTAGCCACATATAACGTTATTACCAAACTATCATGGTGAGGATCCTTAACATTGACTCTATCACTTTCATCAAATGATATGGTCTTTGCTTGAGTGAGAATGGATGTCTTTGTTGGCCTATCAACCACTTCTAACTTCCTTTGGTCAGCATTTCTTTTTGCAGCAGAATAAGAGGTTCCACAGATGTCAGATCCTCTGGATATGAATAGGATTGTTTTTGCATTTGTTGGTGGAGGAGTTGCCTTCTCGGGAACTTTTTCAGGATTTTGTTCTTTTCCCTTCTTCCGGCCAAACGGCTTTTTAAAGTGGCCCTTGCTGAGAAGATAGCTAATCTCCCTTCTGAGTGCAATGCAATCATCAGTCAAGTGCCCGAAATCTTCGTGGAAGGCACAACATTTTGACTTGTCTTTCTAGGTTCCTTGTTTCTCCATCTTCTTTGGCCACCTGGCTTTTTCACCTAAGTCCTGCATGGCACAAATTAATCCACCAACATCAACAGAAAAACAATATTCAAAGATCTTAGGATATTCTTCATCATCCTCATCGTCTCCATCATCTACTGCATTAATCCTGGGGTTATCAGGCTTATAGTAAGGTTTTGACCGATATGATATTCCCGGGGATTCTGCTTTCCTGTTCGTCTGATCATATTTCGTGATATCGATCTTCTTATGGCTTTTCTTATCATCCTCTAGCCTGATAAACCTCAGAGCTCTGCTTCTTGCTTCATCTAACGACCTTCACGGAGTCATAACAAGATAATCATAGAAAAAGGAGTCTTTCTGTAACCCAAGCTTAAGAGCTTCCACTGCCGAAGCAAGATCTAGATTTGGGACCTCCAGCGACTCTTTGCTAAACCTGGTAATAAAATCTCTCAAGGATTCCCCAGGATTATGGGTAACCCTATAAAGATCACCTGTCATCTTCTCAAATGTTCTACTTCAAGAAAACTGGTTATTGAACAAGTTAACTAAATGAGAAAAGGAGGTGATGGTGTTAGGAGGAATACTCAGTAGCCATTTCATGGCTGCTCCAGTCAAGGTAGACACAAATCCCTTGTAAAGACATGCTTCCTTTATTTCCATAGGGATTGGATTGGTCTCCATACGCTCCCTATACTGTGCAACATGTTCCTCAGGATCTTTTGAGCCATTATACAGTTTCATATTTGGGGTTTGAAACAGTTTTGGGATCTGTTCGTCGCTAATTGATGGCACAAATCGGGATATTCTGTGACTATCAGTGAGAACTTCAGCTATGGGACGGATTACACCGAGAACATTTGAGATCATATCCTTAAGCTTCTGTAATTCCCGGGCTGAACCTGAACTTATGCCTGCATCCTGCACAAATCCTTGATTAGCATTAAAGGAAATTGTATTGAAAATGTTACCCAGATTAGTATTCTGAGGAACAGTCTGGGTGCTGTAGCTTGCATTCCCAAACATAGTATTTCTTGGAGTAACAAATGGAGTGGTTGAAGTGTTAGCCTGCATCGGGATAAAGTCTCCCTGGTACATCTCAGAGGATCCTACAAACTGCTGAGTTTGAGAAAATGGTTGCTGAGGATTGGAGAACCCTGGTGGAGGCACTCCTGAGAATCCTGCCTGTTGCTGAAATCCTGAGGATACCGCCTGCTGATAAGGACCTGAGGATCCTGTCTGATGGAACAATCCTGAGGATCCTGCATGTTGAAATGGCCCAAAGAAGATGCATGCAAGTACCCATGGGATCCAGATGAGTGCAATCTTGCAGACCTGAGTGCTGGAAAAATGAGGATCCAAAGTTGTATGCCATGGTCGACTCCGGACGCACCAATCCTGAGGATCCTAGAGGAGTGAAATCTAGAGATCTCGGGACTAGTGGTGTGAATTCTTCCACCGGCTTCTTGGCTTTCTTGACATCTTCCAGTTCCCTCACGAGCATCTGGTTGGTCTTGTTCTGGCGATCCATCTACTCCTGTACCTGTCTAAACATAGACAAAAGGTCGTTGTTGGATAACATGATGGGATCCTGAGGAGATGGTCTCGACCCTGAGAATACGGGAGTAGCAGGCTTTTTCTGAGTGTTGTCAGGTTTCTTCGAGATACCACCAGCAGGAGGAGGAGGCATATGAGGCCTCATAGAGGAACCTGAAGTTGCGGCAGAAGAGGAAACATTCTTCGGTTGGGAAGACATGTTGTGGATGTTGAAAGTAGGGTTTAATTCGAGGGTTAACAATGATCAAAGCATCATTTTCCCCACGGTGGGCGCCAAATTGTTTCGGTCAAAAGTTAACAAAGTAATTTAGTGATCAAATTCGTATGTGAGGTAGAGTGCTAGATCAAAAATATGATGAACACAATGATTTGATTTCGAGGGAAAAAAGCCCTTGATCTCGAGGATCGCCGGCACAAAAAACCCCGGACGGTGAAAACTATCACCGTCTATATATTAATAACAAAAAAGGTTTATTACAAGAGTTGGAGCTGATAATCGATCAATTGCTAAGTGTTACAATTAGTTTCAGTAGCTATGAGTGCGAGGTGTGTGTTCTAAATGACCAATTCAGCTCGTTTAAATAAACAAAAGATTACAACTGAAATCCCGAGAAATCCGGAATAAACCCTAGACTAGGTCTTCCACTATCTGTTTCTTCACACGTTCGAATTGATGGAGCTTCAGAAGTAACCGTTGCAAACCCACGTCTCTTATAGCATATTAAATACGTGGTTACGTCTGCAAAACAAACAAAACAATAAAGAACAGTTGGATTAGCGAAATATAATCCTCAGAATACTTGTATCGGCATGATAGGCTGAAATCCCTAAAACATGAACAATCATGAGGAAAAAAATCCGCTCCCAACATTAAGTAAGATTACTTGTTATTTACAAAACTACCATTTATAATTAATGTTTAGCAAAAAGATCCGAGCCATCGGATATCTTAAGCACTTTGTCATCCCAAGCCCTATTATTGATTACCTGCAAAATGTTTAGAAAATACGTCAGCAATACATGCTGGTGAATATGCTGATGCTAAAATATTTTCTTTTTACTTAACTACCCCTCAAGACATAGTTATGACATAGTTATGTCTGTCCCATCGTGGCTTAGGAATAGTCAAGCTTTAAAACAAATAAAGTTCACACAAAAACACCTCAGCAAACACCGCAGCGTTCGACACTAGTTAGGTACCATACGTATACACATGGTCATGCTCCCCTCATGGAAAGCGTCATATGACCAGGTGTGGCGCGTTGTGCCCACCGTCTTTTTACGACATATGTAAGGATCCAAACAAACGTACACGACAACCTGAGGGCTAGCGCTTACTTTTGTTTATAATGTTTTAGAGACATGTAGTCCCATGTAATTCTTTTCATTTAATTCATTTGACTCTATTTAAACAAGTTTGTAAAGTTTGGGGCGTATTCACCTTTTTCGATTTAGATCGGCTTCAATACACTGTCCGAGGGTCTTTCCCTTTTCTTTGCTATCTCGCACCTATAGGACGAGTATAACTTTTTGTTAGTCGGATATACAATCGGGCTTAATAACTTTAGTCTTTTTTATAATCGTTACCTCGATTATATTTTCTTTACTTTAAAACCTTTAGTTAAAAAATATTCTTTCTTTCTTTTCTTTTATAAATAAAAGTCTTTCTTTTAATTTATTTTCTTTTCTTTTCTTTTATAAGATAAACCTTTAGTTTATTCTTATTTTAATTCTTTAAAACCATACGTTTCTTCTTCTCTAAGAAACGTATTCTTTTCTTTTCTTTATTATTTAAGAATATTCATAATTACTTAAATAACATTCTATAACAAAGAATTATATAATAATCACATTGATATATATATATATATATATATATATATATTCATATTCTTTTCTTTTCTTTGTTATATTTTCTTTTATTTATCGAGGTATCGAGTATATCCTCGACTTAGGGTTTTAAGCCTTTTATTATTTATTATTATTTTATTCGGGCATCATGCCTACCTTTGTTGGCTTATGAAATCCCTTCACAATCGATCAGCACTTCAACGCCGCTTCGTCTTCTTTATCTTCTTGATCAACACTTTTCCTCAACACCTTTTCCTTTGCACGTGAAACGATGCACACCAATACTTCTCCACATGTCGGCATGTTTTACGAGGCGGGTCGTCGGGACGTCGATATGGAGACACCTTATTTGATGGAATGTCGTCGGTGTGTGGCACGAAAATCGAGGAAACGTCGGTATTTTGGGTACGGAAATTGAGGAATCGAAGGCACGCTTTACGAGGTGATTTCTAGTGAGAGAGTGGATGCTTTAGAGAGAGAAGATAGCTGTGAAAATGGTGTGTGAAATGATAGAACCCATGGCCGCTATTTATAGGCAAAATCAGAAGGCTCATCGCGATACGCGATGCCCGTCGCGTATCGTGACGTAGGCATTATCCGTCACAACTAGGTCCGCCACGTGCCGGACGCGGTGCCACGTGGTAACTCGTGGCGACACATAGTGCCACCATTTGAAACGTGGCGACACGTGTCTTGGCCTGTCAGACCACGTCATCGCGATACGCGATGACGTTGGCTCTTTGGCGATAGCGTATCGCCATTGACCTCTCTTCTTGAATTTATGACCAAGCCCTTCTCGATATGCGATGGGCTTGTCTCTTGTCCCGTCGTGTATCGCTATGGGACAGAAAGACAGATTTTTATTTTAAACCCTAAGGTTTAGAATTTGACATTTTTGATCCTTTAACTTTTGAACTTGGCTCTTTTTAACCCGAAACTTTCATGATGTTACAAAGAACGACCATCTTCCACCACATCGACGCCATCGATAGAAAAATATATTTTTTAAATATTAATTGTTGTGTGGAAATTGATTGGGTGATTTGTTGTTTTTAATTGTTATTGGTTGTTGGTTTCAAATTTCAATTACTCCTTACACATGTTGTTTTCTTCATTGTTTGTAATTGACGATCGACAGAAAATTAACATTGTTGCCACCGCGTTCAACGTGTAAGCTTGTTAGTAATTCCATGATGATTATTTAATTGATTATGACTGAACTGGAATTCAGAAACAAACTGTAGTTGTCTGGCCCAATTATATATATATATATATATATATATATATATATATATATATTAAAAACCAACCTACGTTTATCTCACGGAATTCAGTGTTTATGAACATTAACAAGTTATGTTTTTTACGCGTATACAATACAAAGCGAGTTTCAATGTGATGGTTATAATATATTTATGCATTTTTCTTTCCTGTTATCTTTTCACCGTCACGTGTACAAAGAAAGCCCCCTATCCCTTCAAACTAAACTAAACCCGAAGGCTAAACCATTTTTTTAACGGGGAATACTAGATAAACATTTTAGTTTTTTTACTTTTTCTATTTTTCGTATTTTTTTTGTTTTTATAGTTTTTTAATTATTTTTTTTATCTTTTTGGAGGGAGTTTCCCCCTTATAAAAATGATGTGATGTGGGTGATTGAGGGTGTACTATAAGGATATAGATAATGATCAAGGGTTGAAAAGGGTGTTCTCAATTCCCCACTTTTTTTTGAGTTCCCCAATGAACTCACCTATACATATATGTGTGTGTGTGTGTGTGTGTGTGAGTGTGTATGTGTGGGTGTACGGGTGGGGTGGGCGGGGGGAGAATGTTTGAAAAGTAATGGTTTAAACTTTAATAAACTTCTATGCTTCGGATATTAACTTAATATATCTAATGTGACATGAAAAAGTATTAGTTCATCATTGATGCTATATGTCACATACATGTCCCTTAAAACTTGATTGGTCATCACTGGTCACAATTTAGTATGTTCAAGCACTTAATAATGACTACATGCTCAAGATCAAAGTTGGTGAAATTAACAAGTTCTAATTCACAAAGTGTTACAGATTTCTACATCAACTTGAAGATGAAGAAACTACAAGATTAATCCGTTGAAGATTAATAATAATTCAATCAAGCTAAGTTATTAATGTTTATAAACTTAGGGAAAGTCTATAAAATAGATTTAAACAAATTTGTTTAATTGTTTATTATTTAGTACTTGAAATAACCATTCATCTTCGATATCTTTGATTCAAACCTTGCATTGTTGGCCTAACCATCATCAAAAGACTAAGTTAAACTCATGGAAGGATAGGTTTCAATCATTGAAGGAAAGGCTTGAAGCTTTGGATGAACAAACTAAAGTGTGCTTAACCCATTAAATGAAATACTTGGATTTAACTATAAGGATAAGTGGGAAGTGATAGGGACACTTTTCCGCATGTGAAGAACATGCAATAAGGCAAAAGGCAAGATTAAGACTTTAAATAAAGTTCATATTGTCAAAACTAGTGTGAAGTGGACTGGACATCCACGATCACTTGAAATGACCTCGGGGACCGAGCACCAACAAATAGACCATGCATCTCACATGGTTGGCTAGAAATAAAAGGCTTATTCAAACCAGAGAACTAATAAAGAACTTGCGAAAACTCGACCAAAACATGCTTTTCTTTAAAATATAAAAATTATCATTTATTTTATTATAAGTTTACATTTCTAAAAATTTCGATCGTGATATTTAACATATTATATGTAACAGTGTTATATTACACATATGTAATACATAATCATTTTCAATTAAATATATGGGGATCCAATTAAAGAAAATATTACATTGTCAAAAGTTTAAACGTGATTGAAAATAAAATACAAAAATATTCTTTATCGGTAGAAAGCAAGCTTAAATATTCTACCGATTGGAGGAAGGAGTATTCTCATTACGTTGGTCCTTGTTAAGGTTGGTAAACATATTGTGGGTAATCCAAGTATTGTTAAAGCTTGTTATTTAATGTAAGATTTTATTGATTACTTTTTTAAATATTAATTGTTATTAATATTCTATGAGTTTGTTATCTATTTTTTCGGTCAGAGTAAAGCAATAAGGCTCTTCAAGTTAAAATGTGTGGTGACTTAAACACAAACATGAAAGTCTACAAAAAAAATTACTTTTCCTTTCTTAAAAATACTATAAGCAAAAAGTAATGTGTGCTTTATTGAAATTACGTTAAGCATATTTTTAGGGCTTTAATAATTGATTATAATTTAATTAATATATTTATTTGTTATATAAATTAAAAGTACTTATTTAAAATCTAATCTTACTAATATATTAAAGCAATCCATAACTCCACATGACATCATTCTAGACCCTCCACATTGGATGCCACCTAGATGTCAGGTAGGTTGTTTCCTATTATAGTGTCGTGTCTAATTAAAGGAGATAGTGTTTTGAAATTTGAAATTCAAATCTTACCCTGGAAGCTTAGCAAAAATCTTACTCTGGACGCTTTGTATGTAATCTAGGATTTTAACCCCCCCCCCCAAGATCTATATCGTGTTCTACTTCTTCTCTTCAAACTAATCGATTTAAAATTTCAAACACATCTCTATGCGATTCAAGTCTCTTCTCAACATCACAATGACCATCTTCAACATCTTCAATCTTTGGTCGTGTTCATTTTGAGGAATTTCCGTATTAGTTATTCAAATTGATTCTTCAGCGTACTATTGCTTATATTTATTTGTGTATCTTTAGGTTAATCTGATTTTTTAGCATAATTTTGATCAGTATCAATCTGATTTGGGTCTAATTATGATCAAAATTAATAATTTTGTTGTTTCTCATTGCAGAAGATTACAATCATGACATAATGATGGATCTATTGGTAAGTAAACACATTTTGTTCATGTGAGTTTGAATACTTTCCTCATGTGTGTTTATGTTATTATGATATGATTTAGTGTATTTAAAACTTTAAAAAGTACTGAAAAGTTCACCCTCTTTACATTGACACTACCATTTATTAAAAATTTCTAATTCAAGGTTACTTGATAGGATGCAATCTATGGGAATTAAGCGTATCTGTACTAAAAGACTTACTAGAGTATTCTCACCAAAAATATTGAATATATAGAAATCCACACAAATGTTCCAGCAACCAATCCCCAGGTTTGTTTCAATCGATTTTGTATTTATATGGTGGTACCTTAGTTTGTTTGTTCATTTTGGTTGCTTTTGTGTTATGATTGATTTGGGTTTGATTGGGTGGGAAATTGGTTGTTGTGAGTTTTGATGTCATTATTGTTTTCAAGCTTAGTTACAACAGTCTATACAGTTAAAGATTAATTTTGAAATATGTTGTTGGAAGCGGTCAACAACTGGTTAGAAAGCTTAGTGAGAAAACATGACAAAGCTTTCACAAATGAATTAGAGCCGAAACTCATTTCTTTTTAAAGGAGTATCACAGTAGTTCAGGTTAATACAAGCAAGTCTAAAGCTATTATAACCAGAATAAGTTTGGATCACACGGCTGTGCCACTGATACACTCAAGCTGTTGCAGGATGTGAGTACTTTTTGTCATTGGTTTTATAGTTTTTATTTTATTTTAAAATTTAGACACCTAATCGTTGATTTATTTATGTTTACAGAAGGGTCTTGAAATGTGTCATGATATTCACAAAGATGTTTTTTTATTGGTTCCTTCGTGTGTCTTCTGTCTCTTCCTTGTAGATCTAATACTCTTTGACTTTTCTTGTGGTTAACAGTGTAATTTCTATTGTTTAAATATATGTGAATATTCGGTGTATGATTAACAATTTTGTTTTTGTTGTTATATATTTGGCATTCCTTAATGAAAAGTAAAACTAATGTAATTCGTATGATAATAATAGTTACAAGCGAGAAATAATCTAAGCATGCATGTTTTGTGAATTGTGAATAAATTCTTTTGTGGGATCTAATAGTAATAAATAAAAATTCTTATATGAAATAACTTAATTGCGTATTACATATAATAATCTTTTTACTTTACTTATATTTTCCAAACGTGTGTAACACAAGCTCTAATATAGTATATTACTACTTTAATGTTTCAATCTATTTTAAAAAAATAAAATCCCTATATTATTGTTTTAATTTATTTTCGAAAATAAAATCTCTTATTTAATTTTGATTGTAAATTAGTGATTTTATTTACTGATTTAACTTTTTAAGATAACTATGTTTGAAATGGTTTAGAAATTGATTTTTCTAAATTTTTAATTATTTAATTTTCAAAATATTCTTTTCGCATACCATTAAATTATTTATGAAAATATCAACCACAAAAGGCATTTAATTTCTTTTTTGTATGAAATGCCTTTTTTTTTTGGTATATAACAGTCTCGATAAAGATAGTTATGTGACCAATAACACATTAAATGTAGTATACAAAGAAGTAAGTATTTAGTTATTTGTAACTTATAATTTTATATTTTTGTTTGTAATTATTAAATGTAATGCATAATTCTTATAACAATAAATGTTAATTTACTTATGTACTGCATTCTGTAAATTATTCATGCTGTAAAACGTTTAATACTTTCATCATGTAACATCCTAAAATTCTCATGTTTAATAAATGAAAGTTACGTCTAGTTATCGGGTGTTAATAATTAATTAGTATTAAACAAAGAAAAGATCATGAACTTGGATTAATTAAGGTGGGTTAAAGAGTAATGGACCTTAGGTCCATGGGCTTTAACGGATATAAATACCCCCTAAACCATCCTAAAATCTTAACTCTCATTTCCATCTTCCATAATCTACACACTCAAGAACACACACACACCTCCATCACCTTACATACGACCGCGAGAGAGAAACGAGATCCGAGACCAAAATCAAGCCAAACATTATTAGATCTTCAGTACGCAAGCTAGATACAAGATAACCAAGCAAACCGCGACCACACCGAACACATAAAGGTATGTCTTTTACCTTAAAGTTTACGTTTTTAGGATCGGTTAGCCTTGAAACTTAAAACGAGAGTAGATCGAGCATAAACGAAACGTAAAGTAACAAACTTGACGTTAAAACGAACTTAATAAACCCACGGCTTGGCCTGCCTCGTTTAAAATAAACCCTAGATCTAATATTGAACGTTTTTAACTTAAATGTCCAAACTTTATGCTTTTCCGGGCCGAGTCTTATCCGAAAGTGACCTTGGGAATGTTTATGAGATTGGTTAGCATCATATCAAAAGTTTACATGTTGAAACAGAGATGTTTATGGGGTTAGAATCAAACCCGTAGCTGCTAATGAGTAACTTCGCCATATAAGTTCGTCTGCAGCTAAGTTCGCTGCTGACTAACTTCTCCATACAAGTTCGTTTGCGTTAAGATCGCCACTTTCAAGTTCTCCTACGGATATGTTAGCTTAACGCATAACTTCGCCACTGATAAGTTCGCTCCTGTTAAGTTCGTCTGTGGTTAAGTTCGCGTACATCTAAGTTCGCTTTAGCTAAGCTCGCTTAAGTTAAGTTCGCTTAAGTTAAGCTCGCTTACATGTATGTTCGCTTACATTTATGTCCGCTTACAAATACAAGAGAGTTAAATAAAGGAAAACCATTAAAATGCTAAGTAAAAGAAAGCTAACACTAGGCCACAAGACTAGATCAAACGAGTATTTATACATGTAACTTATATACAGTTAGCAGAGAGAAATTAAAGAAGGGAATAGTCATAAACGGAGAAAGAAACATGATCCATGTGAGTTTCTAGCCTCATTTCTTGTTATGTTTTTGGGGCTGTGTGCATACTCGATGTGATTGTTAATACACTAATCCTAAGTGATAAGTGTATGCCTTATGTGATTAAGTGAAAGAATGAATGATTGCTTGTCGGTACATGAACGATCTTCGGATATTGCACGTACTGTCAAGTTGTAATGCTATGTATATTGTAAGTATGATATGTATGCATATGTGAATGAATGTGAAATGATGTATGATTGTATAGTAACGAAGAGGGAACCGAACCCTAATAATATTCGAGGAAAGAGGGAACCGGGCCCTAATAATACTCGAGGTAAGAGGGAACCGAACCCTAATAATATTCAAGGAAAGAGGGAACCGGGCCCTAATAATACTAGAGGAAAAAGGGAACCGGGCCCTAATAATACTCGAGGAAGTAGGGCGTAATGCTCTTTATAACGTAAGATATGAAGGTAAGTATGAATAAGATAATAGTATGAAAGTTTGTATAATGAAAGTATGTACGTATGAATGTATGGTATGTTGAATAATTAACTAGAACTCACTCAGCGTAGCTGACCTTTAGTATGCACGCGGGTGAGTAGGATGAGGCAGCTCGCTTGAGGGGAACACGTGGCATTTAATAAGAGGCTGACATCGGAAGACTCGAGACGTTTATCACTTTATGTTTAATGTTTTGTTTATTTTATGACAAGTTATTTAATGTTTATGAAAGTTTATCACTTTATTTTAAGACAAGTTATTTAATGTTTATGAAAGTTTTTACATTCTGCGAATGTTTTTATTAACTCTGATGATTAGAACTATGTTAATGAGTAAATCCAACGTCCAAATGTGAAGTACCGGTAACGGGGCCTTACAAGTTGGTATCAGAGCAAAGTTCGAGAGATTTAAGCATCCTACATGCTTTGACTCAGACAGTGAATGGGATTTAAGTAAGAAGATGCCAGTTCAAGAATGCCATGTGTCACCCAAGTAGGCTCAGTAAAGGTAAAGTGTATGGTTAGATAATAGACGTTAATGTTATCTTGATGGATATGGATAGGATTTCTTGATTGTTTGATTGATTAACTGTTTAAGATTAGAACCAAAATGGTTTGACTACGTTTTGCTGTGAACACCACACACTTACATATGCATATAATTTAAACGAGCCCATTTATGTTTATATTTATACAAATATAACTACTTACGTATTTATTTAAATTAAACAAACGTAAATAAACAAACATAAATGAACGAACTTAAACGAGCGTTCATGAACACATATAGAGGAACAAAACATGTGTTTGTATTCGGTTGTTTAGTTAAATGAATAAAAAAATTGTTCACATTTTTTAAATAAACGAACTTGCTGCCAAACAGTTCATGAATGTTCGGTTTGTTTACTGGCCTATGGCTAGGCCAATCCATCTATTGGTGGTGGTGTTCCATATGGTACCAACTCGTGAGTTATGAATTCTCATTGTATGCTTATATAATATTATATTTAAGATTAAGAAATCCCTCCTTATATGATAAAATTTCGTTTCAGGTTGACACTACAACTGGTGAACTTAAATAGTCATATTCTTCATTCATTTAGTAATCTTTTAATGTCATGAGGTTAATGGGCGTTAAGGTTTTGGTTCTAGATGAAGCTGATCATTTGTTAGACTCGGGATTTTGCAAAGACATTGAGAAAATAATAGCAGTGGTTCAAGAATAGAGACAAAGGTTACTATTTTCAGCCACGATCTTGTCTGAGGTATTCTTTTAACAAACAATTTAGTTGCACCGATGGACCATCATTTTCACTATTGTACTCTCTTCTAAAAGATAATATGGCAGATGATCTTGACTATAAGGTCAAAGGGTCTTATTCTTGTAACTTATGATGTGTCTGCATGTGGAGGCGATTATCCGGATATAGCTTTTTATTCAGGTATGACCAACCTTTATTTAAAACATACCCACTTTGACTTTTGGCCAAAACTCTTCTGACATAAATTCTTGTGCAGGTCGGGATTCCGGCTGATAAAGCCCGGTGCATTCATCGGTTTGGATGAAAGGGAAAGTAGGGCAGGGGATATTATTATTAGAATTACGGGATCAATTCTATTTGTCTACAATTAAAGATTTGTCAACTTCAAAATGCAAACTTCCCTGGTAGATCTAAAGGTTGACCTTTTTTTTAATCTTCAAGCTATCTTTTTTTACTTTACTGATGGTCGATAGGACGGTTCAAAAAGCTTGCAACTCGCTCGAAGTTCACTTGAAAAAAGCTTGTTTGTAAAGATATCAACGGATGACGATGGTTTTGGTGTGGATCTCGGTCAAAAGATATCAACGGATGACGTTGACCGCAAGATTCGTCTCCCGTTTCTGCTACTCGAGAAGAAGCTGCAGCATAAGCCTTGAAAATGCCGTTTGGAGATGGGATTTATGCCCAAAGTAAGCATAAGAATTCTATAGTTTTTTAATATTTGATTATAATTTTTGTTTGTAAAACGGGTTGGACAAGTTCTCTATAAAATAAATATTTTTTACATTTAGCTATGAAACATAATGATTTATAATGTTCATCTTTATTTAAACAATCTTTTTTGTGAATTATCAAAGAACGTAGCATTTATGAATTATGACCACAATTGAAAAACAATCTGCAAGTATAAAGCGTTTATACAAATACCATTGAAAAATTGTGTTGTAAATGTCTCCGCCGTATCGCGCGGGTACCTACTAGTATATATGTATATATATATATATTGTTTTAATTAATTAAAATTTTTTTATTTGACCGTTGTCAACGGTAATAATATTAAAATATTATTATTTTTTAAACATGCTGGGCGACAACTTCCACCCGCCCCCGCCCCTTTTCACCCAAATATCGGGAGAGGGGGGGGGGGGGGGCAATGTTCCTCCTCCTTCTCGCCCCTTTTCGCTCCAACTATCACCCCACTACACTTGACCTTATAAGTTATAAAGAATTGCGCTTTCAAAATGGTTTGACTACGTTACAAAAATTAATTAATCTCTTTAATTGTAAAAAGACTAAAATGGCCTCATGAGTCGTATATGAGGCGACTTAACTGAAAACTTAACATCCGTTTAAAAACTAAAATTTTGGAGAATATTTATAAGAATGATAGAGAGTGAATGCAATTTTCAAAAAGGTCATAGACCATAATTTGGGGCATTCAGAACGACAAAAATTGTAATTTAGACTTTGACTTTTTCTCATTTTCATAGACTCGCAATAGGGAACTTTATTAACAGAGAAGAAGTCTAATGTCTAAATTATCTTATGAATTAATGTGGGGGTAAATTAAGTGCTTTGTTACACTTTTCTACATAAATTAGAGAAAAACTAAGCGGGGTGTGAATTCTCTAATCTAACAAAAGAAAAATATTTCTTGTAATTTTGATCATCTTCTAAAAACATACTTCAACCTTTTAAATTAAGAAATAGTTAAAGGTTTTCATCAAAGCGAAGGCTCCAGAGCGGGCAATTAAAGACGTTGACGATCAAAATTCAGAGATTGGTCTTTCATTTTGACCTATTTTACCACTCTACTAATATAAAAAGAATTTGGGTGTGTTGGGTTGATAACCACTTCCTGAACCGGTTTTTTCAATATCGGTTAACCGGTCCGATTTATACCCGAACTAGTTTTATCCGACAAGGTTTTTATGCCTTAGGAACCAGTTAATAAACAAATCAGTTTTGACCGAGTTGACCAAAAGTCGCTTTGGATTTTGACCGGTATTTCTAAAGCATGTATATGTGTCCCTACTCCTAACCATCCATATGCCATCCGCTGAACTTAATGCTTTCTTAAATTCTCAATATAACGTTATGACGTGGTTATTTTATAACTTTTTTATTTACCAGGAAAACAAACTTTAATTAAAACCAAGTCATACAAAAGTAAGCAAAGTGCTGACTTACAAAGCCCCTAATGAACAATACAAAAGAGAAGAAACCACCAAAAACTAAAATAAATAAATAAATAAATCTGCCCATTTCTTTATCAAACAACTCAGTTAACTACATCCTATTACTAACTCAGTTAGGCTCAGCGACCGAGTGGTCAAAGAAAGCTAAAAATAAAATCGTTGGGGTAGAGGCGAACAACCAAAAGCAATATAAAATTGTCTACTCGCACGAGTAAGGGAGACTACGAACCCGTATAGCAAGCCTTCCAAACGCAAGTGTTTTAAAGGATTTAATGAGCCACCAACCCCAATGGTATTTGGTAACACCGTCCCATTAGCTTATTCCAATGTATTTTTAGTTAACTAGTTAAACCATTTGAACCCAACTCATTTCGATATAAACTTTATTCAAAACCAAAACGAACATTCAGAACCCATTGGTTTTTGTATATTTTTTTAATCTTTATGATTATTAACGTGTACACGTTTTTTTGTTGCCGTATAAGCGGTCCACGTCATCAAAAACAAACTAACAGGGTTTAGCTTTAAGTTAATGTGGGATCGTTCGATGAAAATACATTCAAAGTTGAACTGTTTGTAAGCATTTTATGAGTTTGGATTATTCTCAGCAATAGGTGAAAGTTACGATTATTAAAATCCACTGACCCTAAATACAATTAGCTACCCTGTTAAGAAATACTTATCATCTAAGTACTGTATGATAATCTATCTACTTTAATAAAGTTGGACATAAGCTAGATTAAAGAAGATAAATTCACAAACTTTCCAAGCCACAACAAGTTATCATCTAAATACTGAGTCCAGCTGCTGCCAGGCCAAGCCCTACGGTTCCTCTGGCTTCGACGCTTCTTTGTAGTCCGTAGGGTGCGGATAACTGAATTTGCTGGGAGTCGAGTGAGACCAAGGGCCTTGTTTCCTTAATAATCGTAGCCTGATTCCTCTCCTCGTATAGGGTCTGGGTCATTGTATTGGTCACGCGCTCTTTCACAACCGCATCACCATCAGTATCCGATACACCAGGATAATAGCTATAGTATCTCTTTCAAAAACCAACAAGTAAAATCAAGTGTAATATTAGGTTAAGTATTGTTAGTCGATGATATATGGAAAACTTTTGTACGGACAATGTGTTTACTCGGAACTCGGCGATGATAAAGGGCCAAAAGGTTTCAGGTGCCTTTTTTAACGTAAAAGTTCCCATAGGCTACTTAGCGCGCATTATAGCTAGTAGCGTCTTGGTGGCAGTGTTATCTAGAATACTGCATTCACAAGATAATAGAATTTAAATCATGGAGCAATTAATGGTGCCTAAGTAAGTTAAAAACAGTTCAAAGCCAACCCGCCCATCTGGTTACCTCTAGTTAAAATGATTAACATAGTACTTACTGTGTTTTGCTAACTTTTATAGGTCGAGGGACTATAGGAGGATTCCCGTACTCTCCTTCAGAATGGCTCCGTCCTCGTGTAGCTACGTGAGACGTGTATGTAAATATTATACCAGCATATATGACATATTGATAAAGGATATAAGTAGTTGTAAGTCGAGGGAGACCAAGGGCCCGGTTTTTCTCAATGGGACCTTGGGCCTCAATCAAAGCTGACATACAAGATTTGAATCCACAGATAGCTGACCTGAGTCTCGTTTTGATGCATGTATCTCTCGCATCTTATTCTGATCAACAACAAAACAACCAAGTATTTATACAACTTGTTAGCTTTACTTATTAATAAAACCATTAAAGTCTAGAACATACATACCCCAATCAACCGAGACTCTCCAGATGCCCACTCATCTGTTTCTTTCTTCTTGTGTGATTCTTCCCAAAATTGTACGACTGTAGGAGGCCCACTGTACTTTTGCCTCAGTTCCTAAAAATTAAAGTAACATAGAAAAAATGTTAAGCTGTTAAACAGAACACACTTATATCAACTATGTATAAAACTTACTTGTTTAAACTTATTAAAGGGCTTTGCACCTCTTGTATGAACCACTTGAAGTTTCCTTCTGTTCTTTGCATTAATAGCAGACTTCTCCTTAAAGGATGCCTTGCGCCATTGAGAACAGAAAGACCTCCACACGTCTTTATCAAAGTATGCCGGGCACTCTTCCTCAAGTGATGTGCTGTTTTGTTCTGCCCGTATCATAGCCTGATTCCTCTCCTCGTATAGGGTCTGGGTCATTGTACGAGCTACGTGCGGTTTCACAACAACATCACCATCAGCATCCGATACACCAGGATGATAGCTATAGTATTTCTTTCAAAAACCAACAAGTATAATATTAGGTTGAGTATTGTTAGATGATGATAAATGTAAATTGCATCAAGGACAAAGTGTTTACTCGGAATTCAGAAATGACATATGCCCAAAAGGTTTCGGGCGCTTTTTTAAACGTGAAAGCTCCCATAGGCCACTTAGCGGGTATAATCGCTAGTAACGTTTTTGTAGCAGTTTTGTCATGAATACTGTGAATAAACGCATTGGTGAAACCTTGATCACCACACGTCGGACATACCAAACCCTATACAAATAGAATAACACATTCATTGTCTCATAATTTAATTATTATTATACCATAAATGTGTTAAAAAAAGATTGCCCGATCGACTTGTTTAATTATATATAGGAATGGTATCGGTACTGGTACCATATATACCGCCTACTACCAAAACCGAACTTGTATAAATCTTAATGAATACCGTTACTATCGAAGGGATTCGGTAGTAAATATCCATCCCTTATCAAAACAGTAGGTTTTTGAAATGAAACTCAAACAGCATAACTAAGATTTTTAATTGCAACTTGTATGATACATTAATTTCACAAAATTGACATTAAAATCAAACACCAAAGCTATGATTTTTTAGGATCGTGAAATTATAATCATAAGCTATATTACAAAAAATGGAATAAGTAAAATTGTGGAAAGAAGGTTCGGGGCAAAACATGAATTGAATTAAAAATAATAATAATAATCTTTTTTAGGGTTTTAGGGAAATTAACGAACATAAATCAATGAACAAAATTGATAATGGAATAACAAACCTCCATTGAAGGAATTGGTGGTTCCATGAAGAGTCTTGGACGTCAAAGAAAGAAGCAATGTGCATGTTACAACGTGAAACACCACCGGATTATATAATTCACTTGGGGTTTAAAATAGGAAAACTATTCATTATTATTTTAATAAGTATTTAATGTAGTTTGATTTGATTAAATATTTAATTTCATGTGATGTACAACTACTCCAACTTAATGCATAACCTAAAAAGTTGAGAGAGTGTAGGGAGTAGGGACGGCAAAAGAAATAGGTGTTTTCATTTTTACCAAAACTGTTATCAGTAATAATAACTAAATCTTAAGTATTTAATTTTGCATCGCTTTAATTGCCTCATTAGTATAAACACTCTAGCGGTTGGATCAAAAAAGGAGCAAGGGCAAAGACCATGTGTAACCCGAAAGCCAAAGAGAGGAACGCTAAGTATAGTTATTGGTTGGACCAAGAGGTTGAAGATAGAAGAAAGAGTGATCGACGATGGTAGCCGAAAATAGTAAACCTTCTCTCGATTGGAGGAAGGGGTATTCTAATTACGTTGGTTCTTGGTGTGGTTGGTAGCTATTATTCGTCTTTATTTCTTATGTTGATGATTGTTCAAAGGAAGGTAGAAAGTTTAAGTTCAAATATACGTTAGGGTAGATAAACATTGTGGAGGATTGGGTTTTGAAAGTTTACAATATCTTAATTTGGATATTCTTCTCAAATGAAGGTGGAGATATTATAATTTAATAATTATATCTATTCAAAAAAGAAATCACTATGTCTTTGACCACAATAAAGTGGGAAAGGAAATGGTATTTGAGGATCTACATTTGGTTAGGTTAGATTAATGATTCCACCGGGTATAGATTAAGATATAATAACTAGGTTAACCAAAGCGTAGATCTAACAGTTCGGATGACGATAACCTGAAAAACAGAATACCGTGAGCTCGCTACGGGAAGGACAAGAGTGAGGGTCTTCTCGTAACCACCCTCCGGCGTGAGAATAAGTACCGTTCTTGTATAGATAGAAAGTACTTAAATAATTGATAAATTATATGACATTCGTCAATTTTGGGTTTTATTTGTATTCGTTTATCATGTAAACTGACCTGATATATATCCCGAACATTTCAAATATATAAAATATTGGATTTTATGTTACACTATTGTTTTATACTTGTCGGATCTCAAAAAAACCCTTTTCGGTCCCTAAAATGGCCATAAACGCTTAAAATCAACTCCGGGGGCCAGAACTGCCAATTTTTAAAGTTTGGAATTTCCACTAGGTGACTTTAGCGCCGCGCTAAGGTCAAGGGCAGAGACCTTAGCGCCGCGCTAAAGTCAGTCTGCACCAGCTCGTTTTTTTGTTAGTTTTTAAGCAAACATGTGACTTAAACCATCCCATTTTCATGCAAAACCTTTTATGCTTGACCATTTCAACTTACCCTATATATACACCATCATTTCCCTTCATTTTCCCCTGCTACAACTCCAAAATCTCTCCCAAATACAAAGATCTTAATGTTATTTTCTTAGTGTTCTTGAAGGTTTGACTTTCAAAAGTCAAAGTGAGTTTAATCTTTCATTCTAATTAACTTATGTAGTCTTATTAACACTTGTTTATTTTTGTACAACATATATATAGTATACGCCCCTTGTTACCTTTGATAGTTACTTCTCCGGTTCCGATCGGTGAGGTTTCGGACCTTGTAAGGCAAGGCTTCATGGAGGACTTACGTGGTCCTTGTTATATATTTTCCGCACCTAACAATCTAACTTTATTATTGCTTATTAACCATGCTTAACTTCTGCTCATTTTAGTTTATTTACAAGTTCTATGGTTATGGGTTTGAGTGTCTATGCTTCGGTTTAACCGTAAATAGTTCTAAACCGTAAATCGAACTTTGCTTACTAGCTTTTGTTAAATACTTGTTTAAACAAGTTCAATGTTAGATCTCAGTTTATAAAATCATTTTTTTATGAGTCCCATGGTAATGGGTTAGTAGATTCTAAACTCGGTCTTACCCAAAACTAGATTCGAACCGTAAACCGAACTTTTGTTTTTTTGAGCATAGTTTTTTTGAATCATTACTTCCATTATTATGATGCAAAAATCATTCCTACAAGAGAATATGATGAAAAATAAAGAACACATACCTCACAGAATATCTTTTTATCCACTCAGTTGGTAAAGGTCTTCAATTTTCCATAGTGGAATATCCAGCAGTAGCCTAATTACATCCTCGTCTAGAAAACGATATCTAGCCTAAATAAATAAACAAATGTCAATAAAGTAAATCAAGATCCAATAAATGTCAGTTATACAAATGACAATTTGACCTCTTTACTTGTGGATAGGTTAATTCAAGTTTACTTTTAATCATATTTGACACGTCAATTATTCATAGAAAGATATCAATAGAAGTGTTTTTGGTCAAACCAACTTGGCCTGTTACCTCTTCGCTAGTTTCAACAGTGCATCTATCATCTCTGCCACGGTTTCTCTTCCATATTCTCTGCACATCTAACCTCATTTCTTCAATTAAGCCTACCCAACTGATGACAAATATTGAACTACTTCCATAAGCCTTTTTATTTGTTTTTCTTTTAATTTGCATAATTGGACAGTTGTGCAAAAGTTATTACCAAAGATCATGTTTCTAGCCTTCTTTGTCTGAATTTAGTTTTATGGCGGCCATAACCAGCAAACTGCTCATCTGCACCAGAACCAACCAATAAAATCCTGGAATCGGAATTGTACTTAACATGCTGACATTCTGAATTGTTATTATTATTATTTCCGCCAGTTTTTCACTCACGCATCCATCACCATCAGCTTCCAACCATAAGGCATTTCCAACTGTAACATCAATGATTAGCAGCAGCAACACATCAATGATTATTATTATTACTAGTAGTAGTAGTAGAGAAGGTATAATTATGAAACTTGGACGACTTCAATAGTATTCTACTATTTCTAACGAAACGATTTAGATTGTTTTATTGATATGGATTAATTTAATTAATATATATCCATCTATATTTCATAATAATCTTTCCAAAAGAAATGTCACGCTTATCCTTTTTATAGTAAACAAAATCAGTTACTTTATTGCAGTCTGTTTGACCGAATGGACACAAAAACGTCACGAAAAAACAGTTAGTTGATGAGATTAACCGTAAGAAACCATCCAACTTTGACCCGCCATGCATAAGTGTGTTGGCCATTGAGAAAAAAAATAGTTACAAAATCATATGATATAGACTAAAGTTTATAAGCATATAAAGTGATGATATCGACTGTTTACCTTGTTGCTCATTAGAATGCGTTTTATGAACATCAATTAAATTATCATGTGTGGACTCCAGAAAAATTCTTTCCCAATTTATCAATTCCTGAATCTGAGAATTACTAATCTTGTCACACCCCCATCTTAGGCCCTAGCGTGTGACTCGATAGTTGGTACCACATTTGTAAATAAATCAGAGTTACGGTTAATTAGCGGAAGACTTGAAAACTTAAGGATCAAAGTTATAAAATAATTACATTACAAAAGATGGAAACAAGTTCCATTTGTGTTTACTTGTTTTAAGTTTACAAAACCACCATCTTAGTTATATTAACATTTAACAAAATTATCCGAGCCATCGGATTCTTGAGCCTTCGTCCTTTAGCCCTAATCTTGGTTACCTGCAAAATGTTATAAAAATACGTCAGCAACGAATGCCGGTGAATATGCTGACGCGAAAATATTTTCTTTTACTTTGTTACCCCTCGAGGGTTACGCATGCCTCTGCCCATCTTGGCTTAGGAATAACAAAGTTAAAACAATATCATTATAAACTCGAGCCTCTACCTAGGTCACCTCAGCAAGACACCGCAGCGTCCCGACGTACTTAGGTACCATAAATATACACAAGGTCATTCTCACTCGAACATACTTTGGTTCGGCCCATCGTGGCTGGAGGTCGTGACCAGGCGTGGTGCGATGTGCCCACCGCATTTTTCCACATATGTAAGGATCCAGACAAACGTATACTACAGCCTGAGGGCTAGGCTTTTACTCTTATTAATAATGTTTTTAGAGACACTTAATCTCATGTAAAGTTTTACACATAACATGTTTGTTTATTTGAAAACAAGTTTGTAAAAGTAGGGCGTATTCACCTTTGATCGAGATCGGTTTCCAACACCGTCCTTGCGTAATCTTTCTTGCTATCTCGCCCCTATAGTACGAGTATAACTTTTATTAGTCGGATATACAATCCGGCTTAAGACCTTTAGTCTTATTATCTCGATGAACCTTTAGTTCATTTCTTTTACTTTAAAACCTATAGTTTTAAAAGTAATATTTATAAACCTTTAGTTTATTATAAAAACCCGACTTTTCTTCTTCTCTAAGAAACGTATTCCTTTTCTTTTATCATATAAGAATATCCTTTATTACTTATATAATATTCATAACAAAGAATTATATACATTTCACACACATATATATACATACACACTTCCATATTTCTTTATTTTCTTTTCTTTGTTATATAATTTCTTTCCATAAACATCGAGCATAATTCCGACTTAGGGCATTAAGCCTTTATAATATTTTATTATTATTTTAGTCGGGTAGTAAGCCTTACCTTTCCTCGGCTTAATATTTCCTAGATACTCGAGCAGCACATCTACGCCACTTAATCTTTTCAACACTCGCCTTGATCGCCACTTCACTTCGGCACGCTTCTCGAGACACCAACTTTCTTCTCGGCACGCACTTCGAGGTGATCGTCGGGTTGTAATAACGACACCACCTTCTTGCTAGGAACGTCTTTGGGGAGTGGTACGAGTATCGAGGTATGGCACGTTTATCGAGGAAATCGGGGCACGGTTTTCAAGGTGGATCGTTGGCACGAATTTCGAGGTGTAGTGAGAGAGTAGAGAGATGATTGTATGCTGGATTTTGGTGTGAATTGTGAAGACCCCGGACCTGCTATTTATAGGCAAAATCTTGGATCCTATCACGATACGCGATAGGCTCCTAGTCACCCATCGCGTAGCGCGATGTAGCTACGCACAGTCACAACGTAGGTCTGCCACGTGTTGCTACGTGGCAGACGGTGTGCCACGTGTTAACACGTGGCGGACGATGTGCCACGTGTTGCCACGTGTCGGGACACGTGGCGAGAGGTGTGCCACGTGTGGACGCATGGCAGTCTTGTGCCAGAGGTGTCGGGACACGTCATCGCGATACGCGATGACGTAGGTCCAACCAGCGATCGCGTAACGCTGTTGACCCTTCCAGAAGGTTTGACCAAGCCCCATCGCGATACGCGATGGCTTGTCCCTTGTCATCATCGCGTAGCGCGATAGGAGAAGAAAACAGATTTTTCATTTTTACCTTTGGAGTTTGAATTTGGCAGGATTAGTCCCTTAACTTAGGAGAGTTGTCATTTTTGGCGCAAAATTCCCGTGATGTTACATCCTCCTCACCTTGAAATAAATCTCGTCCTCGAGATTGCTTCACGAGAATAAGTGAGGGTATTTCTTTCTCATTTCAGACTCGAGTTCCCAAGTATACTCGGGTCCTCGTCGGGAATCCCATTTTACTTTCACTATTTTCAAAGTTCATCATTTGAGCTTCTTAAGTTTTGAAACTTCGATTTGAATTGGGTGCTCAACAAATTTTAAGTTCTCATTAATTTCAACATCTTTTAACAGCATCGAGAGAGATTCATCGGCTAAACATTTACGCAGATTCGAGATATGGAATAAATCGTGTATCCCTTGCATTTCCTCGGGTAGTCGCAATCGATATGCGATGGTACCAACTCGTTCAAGTACCTCAAAGGGTCCAACGAATCGAGGAGTTAACTTTCCTTTCTTGCCGAAGCGGACTACGCCTTTCCATGGCGAGACTTTCAAAAGAACTTTATCACCGACATTGAATTCTAACGGCTTACGACGGACATCGGCGTAACTCTTTTGGCAATCACGTGCCGTCTTAAGTCGTTCGCGGATTTGGAGGACTTTGTCGGTAGTTTCTTGGACTATCTCGGGTCCAGATAATTGATTATCTCCAGTTTCAGACCAACACACGGGCGTTCTACATTTTCGACCATACAACGCCTCAAACGGTGCGGCTTGAATACTTGCATGATAACTATTGTTATACGAAAATTCCATTAGGGGTAAGTGGTCATCCCAACTTCCACCTAAGTCTATCACGCAAGCTCGGAGCATATCTTCCAACGTTTGAATTTTCCTTTCGCTTTGCCCATCAGTTTGTGGATGATAGGCAGTGCTAAGGTTTAACTTCGTACCTAGTGCTTGTTGGAAGCTTTTCCAGAAGTGAGACGTTAAACGGCTGTCTCGATCAGAAATAATGGACAGTGGTACCCCATGTAGGGTCACAATATTGTTAACATAGATACGAGCCAATTTGTCCATTGAGTAAGACTCATTGATGGGTATAAAGTGTGCGGACATTGTTAATCGATCAACAATTACCCAGATTGCATTATGTTGTCGAGTCGTTTTAGGGAGTTTGGTAATGAAATCCATGGTAATCAACTCCCATTTCCATACGGGAAGTTCGGGTTGCTAAAGCAATCCCGAAGGCTTTTGGTGTTCAGCCTTGACTTTCAAACATGTTAAGCATTTCGCAACATGCGAAGCGACGTCTCTTTTCATTCCATTCCACCAATAGTTCTCCTTGAGGTTATGGTACATTTTGTCACTCCCGGGATGCATCATGTACTTAGACCTATGGGCTTCGTTTAAGATCTTCTCACGCAATCCTCCCACAGTTGGTACCCAAATCCTGTTGCCAAGTCTAAGGATACCATCGTCACCTTTGACTAGCAAGTCAATGGTGCCATTACGTTTTTCATCAGAGATTTGATTCTCGTTGATCGCTTGAATTTGGGCGGATTTGATTTGGTCAACAAGATCGATTTGAAGTTCTAGCCTTAACGCTCGGACTCTTTTTGGCTTTTCGTGCTCTTTACGACTTAAGGCATCAGCCACAACGTTGGCTTTACCTTCATGATAAACTATTTCGCAGTCATAGTCGTTAAGAGTCTCCATCCAGCGTCGTTGGCGCATGTTGAGCTTTTTTTGATCAAAGATATGCTTTAAGCTCTTATGATCAGTGTACACGGTAAATCTTACTCCATAGAGATAGTGCCTCCATATCTTAAGTGCGAAGATTATTGTAGGTTCCCAGCCGGATCTACACGGAATATCTCGTTCTACGTAGGTGCGGAATCCCTACGTAAGACGTTACGAGCGTAGAAGACGATATACGTTAACACGATCGAACACACGTTACAATAAACAAATACTCGTTGTATTGCAACTGGAAACACGCGATATCAATGATCACCGATTATACAACACGTTAACTGACTCGTACCATCAAAAATCACGTTCTAAGCCGTAACCTAGCCATATATAAACACGACAACTTCGCCTGGCATGTTCAGGCGAAGTTGTCCCTAACTTCTCTTAGTTCATAAGTTCGCCTGTATCAGCGAACTTGTGAGCTAACTTCGCTTACATCCAAATACAAATCTAACAAACTCGATTACAGACACTTGACACTGAACTACTGACATCATGTACCAACAATTATGGCGCCTAACTCTAGATCGTGAGTCGTGTAATTCTTCTCGTGTACTTTCAACTGACGAGAGGCGTAAGCGATTACTTTCTTTCGTTGCATCAATACACATCCCAAGCCGGAATGGGACGCATCGCAAAAGACAACGAAGTCTTCAATACCTTATGGCTAGGCTAGTATGGGAGCTTGGGTAAGCTTTTGTTTGAGTATATCGAACGCCTCTTGTTGCTTTGTTCCCCATTCATATTTGACGTTCTTTCGAGTCAAGGAGGTTAGGGGAACAGCGATTCGAGAAAAGTTCTCGATGAACCTTCGATAATAGCCGGCCACAAGAAACTTCGAATCTCGGTTGGCGACTTTGGGATTTCCCACTTCGAGATAGCTTCAATCTTAGCGGGGTCTACTTGAATACCATTAACGTTGATGATGTGACCAAGAAATTGCACCTCGTGCAACCAGAATTCGCATTTTGAGAACTTGGCGTACAATTTCTCGGTTCTAAGAGTTTCAAGTAACGTTCGAAGGTGATTCTCATGATCGGCCTTAGACTTAGAATAAATTAATATGTAGTCGATGAACCCGATCACAAACTTATCTAAGTAAGGCTTACAGATACGATTCATCATGTCCATGAACGCAGCCGGCGCATTAGTAAGTCCAAATGGCATAACGGTGAATTCATAATGGCCGTACCTTGTTCAACACGCGGTCTTTCGAATGTCTTCAGATTGAACCTTAAGTTGGTGATAGCCGGAGCGGAGATCGATCTTGGAAAAGAAGCTAGCACCTTGGAGTTGATCAAACAAATCATCAATTCGGGGGAGTGGGTATCGGTTTTTGATCGTAACTTTGTTGAGGGCTCGGTAGTCTATGCACATTCGCATGGATCCATCCTTCTTCTTGACAAAATTATCGGCGCTCCCCATGGCGATGAACTTGGTCGTATAAATCCTTTCTCGAGAAGCTCATCAAGTTGATTCTTCAGTTCTTTCATCTCGGTTGGTGCAAGGCGATATGGAGCTTTGGCCATCGGTGCAGTGCTGGGAATGAGATCGATTCTAAATTCTACTTCACGATCGGGAGGAATGCCGGGGAGTTCGTCGGGAAAGACATCGGCATAATCGGAAACAACGGGAACGTCTTTGATTTCCTTGGGTTTAGGTTCTTCGGTGACGTAGGCCATGAATGCTAAGCATCCTTGATTTAAACATTTGTTAGCCTTTATCATAGAGATTAGGCTAACTTGGCCAGCGTCCTTATCCCCTTCGATTCGTATAGTACGTTTGTCCGGGGATTGGAGTTCAATGGTCTTGCTATTGCAAAGGATACGGGCATGGTTGTCGGATAACCAATCCATACCCAACACAACATCAAAACCAGCAAGAGTCATAGGTAGCAATTGGATGGTTAAAATGTAACCGGCTAATAAGATTTTTCTGTTTTCTAAAGCTTCGGAGATTTTAACAATTTCACCACTAGCGGTCTCGACGCTTAGAGTTTCATTAAGTTTGATTAAGGGTTCGTTTAATAGACTACAAAACTTATAATCAATAAAACTTAAATTGGCTCCTGAGTCAAACAAGACTCTAGCATAGATATTGTTAACAAGAAACGTACCGGTAATGGTTTCCGGTGTGTCGGCCGCTTTCTTCGTATCAAGGACGAATACTCTTGCATTGCCCTTCTTGGGCTCATTCTTCTGACCGCTACCACCCGCACCACCAGTCGCGGGCTTATTCTTGGGGAACTCGAAGCTAAGGTGTCCCATCTCCTTGCAGTTGTAGCAAGTCATCTTCTTCTTCCAGCAATCGGCCGTGGCGTGGCCAAATTTGTGACATGACTCACAAGGACCGGGAGTTAGATGGCTTCGACCCCTATGGTATTTCTTGCAAGTCTTGCATTGTGGGATGCCGGAGTTGAAGCCCGATCTTCGTTGGTCGACTCCCTTACCCTTGAAACAGGTATTTTCATCCTTCCTCGTATCATGCGTCGACACGACCTTTTTATCTTCTTCTTTATTGTGGATCATTCCGCCCATTAAGTATCCGGCCAATTCCATCCCGGAGTCGGCGGTTTGAGGCAAGTGCGACCTCACCATGTCACGAATTTCCCGTGGTAGCCCCCATATATAGCGTGTAACTTTGCTGGATTCCGGGGTAACCAGCTGGGGCACCAAGCGGCAGTACTCGTGGAATTTGGTATTATACTCACGAAGGTTCGTTCCGACGACCTTGTGAGCTAGGAACTTGGTTTGGATTTGGTCCGTTTCATGCATCGGACATAATTTTGACATTAACAGTTCCTTAAACTCGCTCCATGACAACCCATACATTGCCTCCCTTCCTTTACTCATGATTAGCGTGTTCCACCACTCTAGCACTTCGCCTTTGAACATAAGGGCGGAGTATTGAATTTTCTCCTCTTCCGAACACTTTCTCGTGATTACAATCGTTTCCATCTCTTCAAGTCACCTAACAGTCACGATGGCTCCCTTATCGCCGTGGAATTCTTTCGGCCCATAATACTTGAAGTCCTTGAACGTACACCCACCAATCTTAAGCCTCTTAAATTCTTGACGAACGCCTCCATCGGCGTTTGATTCATGTACACTCTCATCTACGTGCGAGGGTCTAGAATGGGGTTTGGAAACAGATTTTCGGGACGGATTAACCGAGTGAGAGTGAGAATGTTTCATTTTACGAGATTGGGACCTAGCCATGGATCCTTCCCTAACAGCGTATTTAATCATCTTTTGAATTCGATCCATAAATTTTTTGGGAATTGGATCTTCTTGTTCTTTTTCAGGTCCTTTTCCTTTTTCTTTTTGTTTCTCGGATTCTTTTCAGGAAACCTCAACGTTATTACTTTGTTGAGACATTTATCTTTTTCTTTCTATTATTTTATATCTGAAATTTATCGAATTTCTTTATTAAACACACATTTATTTCATCATTTGTATATACCATACACGGTATATACAAGGATTATTGCAACACACACTTATATATATACATTCATATCCGATGTATATATATTTTCTTATCCATACAACACATTAAAAACAAACTACATTACACACATATATTTGAGCAACACGCTTCTTCTCTTGAAACACACCATTACCACCATCATTTCAGTCCTTCAGAAATTTCTTGACAACCCTTGTCAGTTTGTTGCGATTTGAAGAAGCTTCTCTTCTATCTTGTTTTTCTTTTTCCCTTCCTCAGTCATCTTCTTCTTCCAGTCATCCGTCTCGTGCAATGCGCAATCAAGGTGTTCCTCGTACGATTGTTGAATGATGTCGGGGTATCCGTATTGTGGCGGTGGGTCACGGTAACCCAGCGTCACCATCTCAAAGTGGTTTCTCGGTTCAGGATACGGGACGTTAGTCTGATCAGCTGCAAGGTAGAGGTATGTCTCGGCGGCTTGATTTTGCTCACGAATCTCATCAGCTTGTTCTTGAATTGAAGGAATCCTTCCTTGAAATGGCGGGAAGCTTGATGAAGCTTGGTTCCTTAACTGCTCAAGGTACTGGACATACGGATCGACAGAACCGTAACTTGGATTGTTGGAAGTGAGTGATCCATCAATGGATGTTGATATCTTATTAGGGTTGTCGGTATGCTCTTCTTCCGGTTCGGTTTCTTCCATAGGATCCTCCTATTCGGAATCCTCCTCTTCTTCCTCCATAGGCTCTTCATCCTCTTCCATATACTGAGCGGGTTCGTTGATTATCGCAGGCATCTTGAAACTCTCGTAAGGCATCGTCACCCTCATTCTTGGTTTACGGGACGATCCTTCGCCATTGTTGGGTTGTGAGTTGACTTCATGAGCGGTAGAGCTTCCAGTATGCCACCTTCGCTGGTCCGAGTGGCACTGCATCCAATTGGAGGATGGGGATTTTGGTTCTTCCTTTATGGGTCGGTTTGAAAGGAAGGTATATGATGGGTGTGCATTTGGAAAATATCCGGTTGGGTAGTATTGTGGTACTTGTGGTGGTTGGTAGGTGGGAATTTCCTAGGGGTATGCTGGTTGATACATAGGCATTGAGGATGGATGGTAGCTCTAGTGTCTTGAGGGTTCGATTCTTTCTGGTGGTGGAGTATCGGGTAGTTTGATTGAGCATTGTTCAGTCCCGGGGAAGTACACCAATTTGGGACGTTCAATGTATTGGTCTCGGCCAAAGAAGGACACAAAGTAATCTTCATCCATGACGTCTTTTGGGAACTTGTAGTATTTTCTTGGTCTTCTTGCTTCACGATCATAATACTTCATTAATTTTCATATGACATTTTTGGGTGGTTTAGAATGTAGAGAGGGAAAGAGAAGGTTACCAACCAATCTTATCCCTATTCAAATAAACCAGTAAATATTTTCCTATGCTTGGATCGAAGCTTGGGTATTGTTTAATGATACCCAATTCGCTAAGATCGATGGCTCTGATACCAACCTTGTCACACCCCCATCTTAGGCCCAGACGTGTGACTCGATAGTTGGTACCACATCTGTAAATAAATCAGAGTTACGGTTAATTAGCGGAAGACTTGAAAACTTAAGGATCAAAGTTATAAAATAATTACATTACAAAAGATGGAAACAAGTTCCATTTGTGTTTACTTGTTTTAAGTTTACAAAACCACCATCTTAGTTATATTAACATTTAACAAAATTATCCGAGCCATCGGATTCTTGAGCCTTCGTCCTTTAGCCCTAATCTTGGTTACCTGCAAAATGTTATAAAAATACGTCAGCAACGAATGCCGGTGAATATGCTGACGCGAAAATATTTTCTTTTACTTTGTTACCCCTCGAGGGTTACGCATGCCTCAGCCCATCTTGGCTTAGGAATAACAAAGTTAAAACAATATCATTATAAACTCGAGCCTCTACCTAGGTCACCTCAGCAAGACACCGCAGCGTCCCGACGTACTTAGGTACCATAAATATACACAAGGTCATTCTCACTCGAACATACTTTGGTTCGGCCCATCGTGGCTGGAGGTCGTGACCAGGCGTGGTGCGATGTGCCCACCGCATTTTTCCACATATGTAAGGATCCAGACAAACGTATACTACAGCCTGAGGGCTAGGCTTTTACTCTTATTAATAATGTTTTTAGAGACACTTAATCTCATGTAAAGTTTTACACATAACATGTTTGTTTATTTGAAAACAAGTTTGTAAAAGTAGGGCGTATTCACCTTTGATCGGGAATGGTTTCCAACACCGTCCTTGCGTAATCTTTCTTGCTATCTCGCACCTATAGTACGAGTATAACTTTTATTAGTCGGATATACAATCCGGCTTAAGACCTTTAGTCTTATTATCTCGATGAACCTTTAGTTCATTTCTTTTACTTTAAAACCTTTAGTTTTAAAAGTAATATTTATAAACCTTTAGTTTATTATAAAAACCCGACGTTTCTTCTTCTCTAAGAAACGTATTCTTTTTCTTTTATCGTATAAGAATATCCTTTATTACTTATATAATATTCATAACAAAGAATTATATATATTTCACACACATATATATACATACACACTTCCATATTTCTTTATTTTCTTTTCTTTGTTATATAATTTCTTTCCATAAACATCGAGCATAATTCCGACTTAGGGCATTAAGCCTTAATAATATTTTATTATTATTTTAGTCGAGTAGTAAGCCTTACCTTTCCTCGGTTTAATATTTCTTAGATACTCGAGCAGCACTTCTACGCCACTTAATCTTTTCAACACTCGCTTTGATCGCCACTTCACTTCGGCACGCTTCTCGAGACACCAACTTTCTTCTCGGCACAAACTTCGAGGTGATCGTCGGGTTGTAATAACGACACCACCTTCTTGCTCGGAACGTCGTCGGGGAGTGGTACGAGTATCGAGGTATGGCACGTTTATCAAGGAAATCGGGGCATGGTTTTCGAGGTGGATCGTTGGCACGAATTTCGAGGTGTAGTGAGAGAGTAGAGAGATGATTGTATGCTGGATTTTGGTGTGAATTGTGAAGACCCCAGACCTGCTATTTATAGGGAAAAACTTGGATCCTATCGCGATACGCGATAGGCTCCTAGTCACCCATCGCGTAGCGCGATGTAGCTACGCACAGTCACAACGTAGGTCTGCCACGTGTTGCTACGTGGTAGACGGTGTGCCACGTGTTAACACGTGGCGGACGATGTGCGACGTGTCAGGACACGTGACGAGAGGTGTGCCACGTGTGGGCGCGTGGCAGTCTTGTGCCAGAGGTGTCGGGACACGTCATCGCGATACGCGATGACGTAGGTCCAACCAGCGATCGTGTATCCCTGTTGACCCTTCTAGAAGGTTTGACCAAGCCCCATCGCGATACGCGATGGCTTGTCCCTTGTCCCCATCGCGAAGCGCGATAGGAAAAGAAAACAGATTTTTCATTTTTAACTTTGGAATTTGAATTTGGCAGGATTAGTCCCTTAACTTTGGAGAGTTGTCATTTTTGGCCCAAAATTCCCGTGATGTTACAAATCTCCTTTCTCATGTATGTTTGATTAGAATTACCAATTGTAAGTCTATAAGTACAAAAATACAAACAAAACAACGGATTCATAGCAGACTTCTCCATCAAGGATGCCTTGCACCAAGAAATAGGTGTTTCAATTTTTACCAAAACTGTTATTAGTAATAATAACTTAATCTTAAGTATTTAATTCTGCATCGCTTTAATTGCCTCATTAGTATAAACACTCTAGCGGTTGGATCAAAAAAAGAGCAAGGGTAGAGACCCTGTGTAACCCGAAAGATAAGGAGAGGACCGCTAAGTATAGTTATTAGTTAGATCAAGAGGCTGATGATAGAAGAAAGAGTGATCGACGATGGTAGCCAAAAATAGTAAACCTTCTCTCGATTGGAGGAAGGGGTATTCTAATTACGTTGGTTCTTGGTGCGGTTGGTAGCTATTATTCGTCTTTTTTTCTTATGTTGATGATTGTTCAAAAAAAGGTAGAAAGTTTAAGTTCAAATATACGTAGGTGGATAAACCTTGTGGAGTATTGGGTTTTGAAAGTTTACAATATCTTAATTTGGATATTCTTCTCAAATGAATGTGGAGATACTATAATTTAATAATCATATCTATTCAAAAAAGAAATCACTACGTCTTTGACCATAATAAAGTGGGTAAGGAAATGGTATTTGAGGATCTAAATCTGGTTAGGTTAGATCAATGATTTCACCGGGTATAGATTAAGATACAATAACTAGGTTAACCAAAGCGTAGATAACCTGTAAAACAGAACACCGTGAGCTCGCTACGGGAAGGACAAGAGTGGGGGTCTTCTCGTAACCACCTTCCGGTGTGAGAAAAAGTACCGTTCTTGTATAGAGAGAAACTACTTAAATAATTGATGAATTATGTGAAGTGTGAATGAATACCTCATGGTGATGAAGTAAGTATTTATAGCCTGTGGTTAAAGAAATATTATTGGTACAACTGTTTCCTTCTAAAAGATATTCCTTCTAACTAATTGGACACGTGGCAGTATTTGATAGGAGATGACAGCTAGCCATGTGCACAGTTATAACAACCTATCCAGCTGTCATCCTCTAATTGGCTGCCTTGTCACATGCTCTTCACGAAAGAATATTTGTATTAACCTTATAGAAGGAAGTTATTTACAGCTGCTCTGTTGATGTCAACCATTCATCATTCCACATTTAGAAGGCTTCCGCATACGCGACTTTTCTTTTACCCTTCATAGCAGATTGTACTTTTGTGATGTGTGTCCTTCCTGTTTCATGTGGGTGATGAGGATGACCCGCGGATAACTTCTGAGGAAGTCCTGGATGACCCGCGAATACTACTTTAAGGGTATTTGGAGCTTTTCGCTATCCTACCTCTATAGAAACCGAATTGGAAAGTGCATAATGATATTAATAATAAACCGTTGATTCATTTCTAGGTGATTAAAAGAAAAGTGAGTAACGTGCATGATGTAAGGCGTTGGCTAAATACTTGGCTAGGAAATTCTCCTATTGTTTCCTAGTTTCCTCACCTTGCGACTATAAGTTGAAGAGGATTGATTGATTTTCAATAATCATCAATTAAGTGTGAATTCGGTTTAGAATTGAAGGAGACGTCTGAGAGATGGCAAAGATAAGGCATATTTCAATTCTCTTTGATCTTCATTAGAAGGTATTCAGTTGTCAAACAAAAAAAATGAATGGTGGTGGGATTTTAATATTCAAGATGGTTTAAGGTGAAAGAGGTTAGGAAACACATTGGCAAATGTAACAGACCAACTAATAGTCACACAATGATATTGTCCATTTTGGCCGTGACGAACCTGTTGGGTTTTAGAAATATTATCAAAGTCATATAACCACAATTTATATGAAAAACGCAGTGGATAAATCTGTTTTAAATCTTGTTATTTAGATGAATATAAAACCGATTTTATAAACAAAACCCAAAAACTCGGATCCATATACGAAACTACATACCATCAACGTAACCATAGAGTGTTATAGCATACTACCTTCAAGATGTTAAAAACGATGAAGAGGATGAAGATTTGAGTAGCTAGTCTTCAAAACAGAGAAGAGCCTCAATATTGTATACCCATAAGCCACCAACAAACACCTTCTCTTGCTAGTATTTGATTGCAAAAACTTCTCATTCCTTGTTCTTCTTCCTTGGCCGATTTTGAGAGAGAAAGAAAGGGAGATTTCTTGTTCTTACATGCACTTGAATGAATGATAGAGAAATGAGTTTTTCAAAGTCCTTTAATCAAAGGACGCATGCGCATTTGAATGTTGGGACCTTCCCAATACAAAAGGGGGCCGCCCCCTTTGTTATATTATTATTATTTTCTTTCAAATATTGCATGTTACACTCTGATATATTTTGTGACATGTAACAAATAATGCGTCACATTATAACTCATTTGTCTCTTATATTATTTAACCCAATTAAATAATATCACACGATAACATTTTAAAATAAATTATCCATATAATTTATTAGTTTTTCAAGTGCAAATGTTTAGAAACCCATTTCCTAAATATCTGAAGTGTTTGTCTAGCTTGTTATTGGGTATGACCTGAATTGAATCATAACGCACTAGCCACATCGATTTAATATGTGTCTTGGGAAGACCGAGTCCAACAGAACCACCATCGCCTCACATATTTTATTTTGGTTGCCTAGGTGGAGACTTCCTAGGAGGTTACCCATCCTGATACTACTCCCCACATGAGCACGCTTAACTATGAAATTAAGTGCCCATAACGCGTTATGATGAAGAATATAGTCCCTCATTATAAAAAAGGTTTCTTAGTCGTTACCTGAATTTTTAGCTAGTTGTTAAGCTTACTGAGGCACTGATTAATATCATTTACCTTCTTAATTCTTATGGCTGCTGCTACTACAGGTGCTTCATGAAGATGATCAGATCAATGCCCCCACCCTTGATTCTTCGACTCGTCTCCAATGCTACTGTGGGTGCTTCAAGATGAAGAAGCACTTCAAGAAACAAGTGTTTACTTTTAAATAATTAATATACACAAAGGAACATGTAATTACATGTTCCTCAATTAAATGTGTTCAACATTTCGCTAAACATATTAACAAGCAGAAGCTGCCGGTCACTCGTTTATTAATTAATACTCACTTCATTTGGACTGACTGACTGCTATCCCTTTGCTATTTAATTTGGACTCATTTTGTTTCGTATATCTATACATCACTGACTCCGTTGTCTACTCGCAAATCCAACTATCCACAGCCCATAATTTCATTTCATTTCTTCTTACAAAGGTAGTTTATAGTTTTATCATCAAAAGGAATCCTATTTTCACTTTGTACATTCAAAAAGGAATCATCATCAACTAAAATTTTGGAGAAAATAGTTTGCCCGCCAGGTGTTCGACAAAATGCCTCAATGAAATAATCTTTGTTTTTGGTGTTTTGAGGAGGGGAGGGCAACGGGTGGTTGCTCTCCTCTTTCCTCTTTCGTTCGGGTGTTCATTCCTCAAACTCAACTCGAGTTTTGTTTTATTATTATTTTTCTTGGTGTGGTACGTGGCAACCGGGGTGCTTCGTTGGACGGGGGTGGTATGACCGGGGTTATTGAGGAGGCTGTTTGGCCGTGTCCGTTTAGAGGCTTCCACTGTTGCCCGGATGGATTACCGGGGTCCAAGGGGGTTCGATTGGCCGCACATATTAAGCGGCTTCATTTGTCATCGGATGACAAGAAATAGACCTTACGGGAGGCGATCTCGACGAATTCGGATTTGTTTATTTCGGTTGGTGAGGCTTTAAAGGTCTCTCATAGGTGGATGTGTGGAGCGTGTATGGAGTCACATGCTCTCCGTCGGGGGTGCCATCATGATGACGGGTCGGTCTGGTACAAGTGTGTCACGGGAGATGTGGAGGAATTTATAGTGGGGATTGCGAAGCCACATGTTAGGAGGGAAGTTGTCGCGGTGGGAAGGGTGGAGGTGGATGTAGCTCTCCTTGAGCGTGTCTTCACTCTTCCTATTATGACTGTTAAAAACATTCCTCATAGTTGTCGTATGGCTTTTTCCCAAGCCTTAGTGGGTGCTCTGGGTAAGGTGGCGGCTATGCCAGAGTCTGTTGAGGCATGGGTGAAACTTTTGTTGTTACCACGTTGCACATTACGAGTTTTCTGACCTTCTAATCGTCAGCAACGCAGGTCTGGAAATACAAAGTCTGAGCAATGCCGAATTATTCAATGGTCGCTATCCGCTTGGGGTGACCGTGACGGTTTCTTTGAGCTCCTTATATCGCTTTTTGACCAACCCCTAGGAGATGCTCCGGGTTGTGAGGCGTTTGTCCCCGAGTCTGACAACGCCGTGTTAGGCGCCAATGTTAAACAATGTTTGCGGAAAGTTGCGGACGGACATTTCACTGTTGCGGTAAAGGTATTATGCTCTTCAGGGGTTGCACCTTTTGTAAGGATACTTTGAACGCTTTGTTGTCTAAGAATCCCATCATGGCACCTCTGATTATGCCTGTTTCCTTGCTTTCTGAGTCTCCCCTTGTCGTGGACGTTGATAGTGTGTTTGGGTGCATTAAATCTTTCCCTAAAGGGACTTCGTGTGGGCGTGACGGTTGCGAGCCCAACACATTTTAGATGCGTTGTGCGGAGAGGGGTCTCCGATTGCGGATGGTTTGCTCAAGGCTATCTCTGCAGTGGTTAATTTATTTTTTGGGGGAAGGTGTCCTAAGGTGTTGGCAGAGTTTGTTGCGTCTGCCCCACTTACGCCGTTTCTTAAACCGGACAATGGGATTAGACCTATTGCCGTTGGGGCCATTTGGAGGCAGTTGGTCTCTAAGGTGGCTATGAGGGGTGTCGGGAAGGATATGGCTAAATACCTCGGTGACTTTCAATTTGGGGTGGGAGTCCCCAGTGGGGCAGAGGCCGTGCTCCATAGCGCGAACAGGTTTCTAAATCAGTTTCATTCGGATGGGTCATTGGCTATGCTTACTGTTGATTTCTCTAGTGCCTTCAAATTAGTAGATAGGACGACCCTTCTACATGAGGTCCGGAGTCGATGTCCTCCCATTTCTCTTTGGGTGGACTTTTTATATGGGCAGTCGGCTAGGTTATATGTGGGTGATACTTACATTAAATCCACCACTGGGGTTCAACCGGGGGATCCTCTTGGGCCTTTCCTTTTTGCCTTAGTTTTGCACCCACTTGTTCACCAAATCAGAGATCGGTGCAAGCTTCTCTTCCATGCTTGGTACTTGGATGATGGCACGATTATCGGGGATACTAGAGAGGTGGCCAAAGCATTAGATATTATAAGGTCTGAGGGGCCTCGTTTGGGTCTTGAATTAAACGTTAAGAAAGCAGAGTTATTTTGGCCAACATGCAATGGGGTGAAGGTACTGGATGGGTTGTTCCCTTGCGGGATTGGAAGGCCGGTGCTTGGCGTGAAACTCCTTGGTGGTGCTGTAAGCCTGGATGCGGGGTTTATCAGGAGTTTGGCTATGAAAAGGCCATCTAGCGCTGTGGAACTGATGAGCTGTCTCCCAAGACTTCGGGATCCTCAATGCGAGCTTCTTTTGCTTCGCTCATGTATGGGAGTCGCCAAGCTTTTGTTTGGTTTGAGAACGTTCCAACCTTTGTATGTGGGGGAAGCTGTTTCTATATTTGACAATGGTCTTCGAAGGGCGATTGGGGACATCGTGGTTTATGGAGGTCCGTTCTTTGGGGATCTCCAATGGAGGTTGACATCACTTCCGACCCGTTATGGGGGGTTGGGTCTCTGTTCGGCTGAGGATGTATCTACATATGCTTTTGTTGCTTCGAGAGCACAGCCTTGGTGTTTGTAAGACCATATTCTTCGGGGCTGTGATATTTATGGGTTGGACTCTGATTATGGGTGTGCGATGGATCGTTTACGTACTTCACTTCCAGATTTTTATCTTAGCGGGTTCTCTAATAAGGACACCGCCCCCCCTAAAGCCCAACATGTTGTGGCGAGTGCCTTATTTAGTGGAATCGTCAAGAGTTTAGAAGTGAAGTTTGATTTATCCCCTCGCCAAAAGGTGGTGTTTGAATGCCTTCAGGCTCAGGATTTTCTGACGGCCATCACCATTGAAGGATTAGGCCAACGTATGTCGGGTTTGGAGTATCGGGCTATCCTTAAGTACCGGTTAATGATCCCTATGTTCCCGACTGATGAACCTTGCCCAATTTGTCGCAAGGTCTGTTTGGATTCTTTTGGTAACCATGCGGTGCATTGCAAATAATTGCCTGGCTTTAAATACAGACATGATTTGGTTAGGGATGTTCTGTGTGATGTTCTTAAACGGGCAGGGTTTCTGCTAAAAAGGAGGCACCTGTTAACTTTCTCACGGATCCTCTTGAAGGGAGGTCTACTTTACGACCAGCTGATATTCTTGTGTTCGGGTGGGCAGGGGGGAAACACGCCTGTGTGGATCTTACAGGAGTGTCTCCTCTAGTTGGGCTCAGGGACCGTGGGTTTGTTGTGGGTCAGGCTGCGTTGAAGGCTGAATCGGGCAAAATTGCTAAACACGAGAAAGCTTGTTTAGATAATCAACATGTCTTTCTACCATTTGCATTTGATACATTTGGTTTTCTGGCCCCAGAGGTTGTGAAATTTTTTAGTAGGGTTCAACGCGTCGTACTCGGAACCTCTTCAGCTTCTAGGTCCCAAAGGTTCGTTTTTAGCAGGATTGGTTTTGCTATTCAAAAGGGGGTTGCGGCGCAGCTTGTTGCCCGTTTGCTTGCCACTTTATTGTAATCATTTTATAGTAAATTATATATAATCAGTGTATTAAGCTGATTTGTCAAACCTTTGGAAAGTTTTAAACTATATATGGGTAATATTTTTGTAAGTACAGGTTCTGACAAATATACGTTACTTCACTATAAAGAAATGTCATAAAAGGAATATTGATTGTTTCAGTAGAGGGCTACATGTCTGTCTTTTATATAGTCACTATCGAAAGACAATTTGAAAAATAGTTTTAAATCTATGAAAACCGGATCCTGTAAAAAGTCGGAGATTAGACCACGTAACATGCCTAAGTATTGAAATGGCCTATTATACACTTAGGTCGAGAATCATAATCAAATGTCAAGGTTATCGAACAGTTCAACCATTTTAAAAGCGTGAATATGTTTTACATTTTAAACTCTTTTAAATTACAATGATATATGTTATCCACTTTTAAGAGTCGGAAAAGAATATGAAGTGTTGGTTGAAATCCTTGTAAAATGTCATTATGAAAGGTAGTAACTAGACACCTAGGCTAAAATACACGTGTGTCTAGATCCATACGTATATGGTATGTGATAGATATACCACAATCATGTTGACTTTGGGGCGCGCAACCGTTCCTAAAGTAGTTTGTGTGTAAGCTTAGTTTCGATGAGATGGGATGGAGACCCACTGAGTTATTGAACGCTACTGGTGTTGTGTGCTAACTAGTCATGAAAGGAAATGGTATTTGAGGATCTAAATCTTGTTAGGTTAGATCAATGATTTCACTGGGTATAGATTAAGATATAATAACTAGGTTAACCAAAGCGTAGTTCTGATAGTTCCGATGACGATAACCTTCAAAACAGAACGGCATGAGCTCGCTACGGGAAGGACAAGAATGAGTGTCTTCTCTTAACCACCTTCCGGCATGAGAATAAGTACCGTTCTTGTATAGAGAGAAAATACTTAATAATTGATGAATTGTGTGAAGTGTGAATGAATACCTCATAGTGATGAAGTAAGTATTTATAGCCGGTGGTTAAAGGAATATTACGGATACAGCTATCTCCTTCTAGAAGATATTCCTTCTAACTAACAGAACACGTGGCAGTATTTGATAGGAGATGACAGCTAGCCATGTGCACAGTTATAACAACATATCCAGCTGCCATCCTCTGATTGGCTGCCTTGTCACATGCTCTTCACGAAAGATGGGATTCTGTACTCTTACATGATTTGTAACAGTTAGACATCTTGGCACCTTCGTTGATTCAAACTGGTAAAGTGTGAGGCCTCACCCAAACTTACTGTGTGTTTGATTGGACCACTTTGACTCGAGAACGAAAACGATAATGATTGAACGCTATATGAGATTGAAATTATCCATGTCTTATTGTTCAATTGGTGTCTTATACGGAAAGGATAGATGACAACGGCTACTATATTTTCATTATCTTACAATAATGTATTCCAAGATCTTTTGGTTAATGAATTTAAAATGTCATAACCTGTTGGGGGCAGTCATGTGTAGCTAGAGCACCGCTGGTTGTCAGCGTTGAAAAACTTAATCGAATCCGTCCAAGTGGGATACTGGTGGAATTATGGAACGGTTCGAGTATGTCAACGTGGCTAACCGGGTTGTGACCCGTGAGAGTTACACCTTAGGCAACGAACTAAAATCCGCTTAAATTGTTTGATCGGTAAATGAAGGAATTATTATTTATAATCGTTATAGATGATATAGTGATTCGGACTTTAAGCGAGTGCTGGAACAAGTTGGACTTTGGGCCCGGTTGGAATTTATTATTGATAAATAATAAGATTATTAATATTTATCTTAATATAATAAAAAACCTTCTTTATTTACTTAGAGATTACTCCAAGTTTATTGGAGACAACTATATATATATATATATACAGACACACACACATCACATGAAAATAAAGGGTATTCTTGGAGAACTCTTCTGCCGCAACCAAAAGTCCAGCCGCCACTCAGATCTATCGTAACCGACAACCACTACAGCCAACAACCGCACCGCTATCGTTGTCGTGCTGTTGCCGCTGCTGCTGATCTGGTATTGCAGCCGTGTTCGCGTCACCTGCCGCCAACACGCCATCACTACCAACCGTCACCGTGTTCGATTCGCCACCTAGCATCATTCGTTGAATCTTAGTGTCTCAACCGGTTATTTATTAACCGAGGTAAACTTAAATATTTTTTGTTAATATTTATGTTTCTTTGGTTGTTTCTAATCGTACTCGTATTGTTTTAACTAGATCCTGTTCGGTTCCGTTATATGGTGATTACTCGTTTTTATATTCCGCTACCTATTCTTTTATTAATGTGATTAATAATTATGAAACCAATTTTATTAAACCGGGTTTAAAAGTTAAATCATTGACTGATCACCACTGGAACTCAACAGTGGTATCTGAGCCTTGGTTACAACATACGAGTCGAATACGGTCTTTTCACCGGATCTATATCATAAACTTCAAGCTAGTTGAAGTTTTTGATCTAGATAAGTTTTTAGGGCAATCTGGGTTTAGTCAAAATTTTATTTATTTTATTTGACCAAAATATTGCCCGATCTTTATTTTTTATTGAATATGTAAATTTAGCTCGACAATTGTGTGTTTGGTTGTTTGGTTTTTGATTTTGGCCATATGGATGGTTCAAAGTTGTATTTATTTTTCGGTTTTATTTTATGGTTTTTGGCCACCTTGATGGCTCAAAATTGTAATAGATAGGGTTTGGTTTTTCTTTATACGTTTTTTTATTGTAATGAAGAAGACCCGAAGGAAAACTGAGGACGAGCTCACGGAGTTCTTGAAGTTAGTGGGAGTTAACAAAGATGACGAGATGCACCAAGAGTCCATCCTTGTGGTTGTTTTGTGTTGTAACCCCTTGACTAGATTGGTCTTGCTAATAGGCTCTAGCAAGACCAATCACCTTTATTGGCCATTTAAGATTTACATATTCTTGTTTGCTATTGTGGTTGCTTGCTTTATTATAATAGGTTATAATACCACCAACCTAATACCAAATATATTAAAATAAACTTTAATCAACCAATTAAGTTTTTGCAAAATTAAACTAAATTTGATTTTTCCAAAACCTTATAACTTAATAGTTTAACTATTAACTTAAAATTGGTTAGTCATATTGCGACAAACTTAGTTTTAATAGGTTGTTTAAAACTGAGTGTCCTGAGAGATTAAAGGGTTCATCAAGTTGCCCCGATTAATAAAGTAAAACTAGACTTTTACTCTATTCGTTAAATTCTAAAATTGATCCCAATTTTAAAATCAATAGTTTATGCCATCCTACTATAAGCCACACTTGAGGCATACTGCGAAATTTCAAGTGTTTGGAGTTACAGCACCGCACTTGTTTTCTAGCCTATCCATTCAAGGTGAAAGCGTTTCGTTGACACATCCGGCCCTTTCACACGTGTCTGTACTAGGGCGACTATTACTTTACTCTTCTGTTACGTGCTTCAGCTGTCTGAAGACTAAAGTGGGCATAGATGAGGCTAAACATATCTACTTAGGCAGTTGTTGTCTTAATAGGCTTCATAACCGAGAGTTGTGTGCTTTATTCACAATTGGCAATCGTTGTCAGTCTACCTAACCACTTACTAATGTTGTGTGCTACAACTGCCATTACTAACTAGAAGCCAGATTCTCAAATCCCTATTTTATTAATATTAATTGGGTCATTAATAATAGGATTATAACATCAAAAACACTAGTTAAATTGCTTTTGCTTATTTAAACAGATGTCAACTGATAATAACCCATCATTCACCCTCAAGACTATTCTTGAAAAAGAAAAGCTGAATGACACTAACTTTCTTAAGTGGCACCGCAATTTGAGACTTGTTCTCAAAATGGCAAAAAAGCTCTATGTTCTCGATGGACCGGTTCCATTAGACCTGAAAACAATACAGCTGCTGCCAGAAGGGTTCTTGATAAGCATAATGACGACTCCGTTGAAGTCTCTTGCATTATGCTAGCCACTATGTCATATGAGCTTGCTAAAGGCTTAGAAGATCTTGGTGCCTATGAGATGCTTGAGCAACTCAAGGGCATGTTTTAGAAACAAGCCCATCAAGAACGTTTCAACACCAAGAAACAGCTTATCAGCTGAAAGATGGAACATGGATCCCCTATTAGTGCGCATGTCGTCAAGATGAAAGGGTACGTCGACTAACTGAAGAAACTTGATAATCCCCTGTCAGATGAAATGACAGCGGACTTCATCTTGAACTCTCTTCCCAGCTCTTACGACCAGTTCGTAATGAATTTTAACATGAATGACTGAGTGAAGACAGTGCTGGAGCTTCATGGTATGCTCAAAACGGTTAAGATGAACATTCTTGCTAAAACTAATCAAGTACTGATGATTCGATATGCCAGTGTCAAAAAGCCTAAACCCAAGAACCGGGGTTATAACGGTAAAGGCAAGAAGAAGGTTACTGTTGGTGCCAAGCATTCCACCAACAGGAATGTTGCAAAGGCACCATCGCCGCCTCCTGAGGAGCGCCAGTGCTACAAGTGCAACAAGATGGGGCACTGGATGCGTAACTGCCCTGAGCATCTAGTTGAGCTAGCAAAGAGGAGGGCCAATGGTGAAGGCTCCTCTAAAGGTATATCCATATACGTTATTGAACTTTTCACTATTTCTAGCAACACATGGGTATTTGATACAGGATGTGGTTACCACATCATTAGTGTCTTGCAGGATCCTGAGAATAGGAAGAAACTGAAACAAGGCAGCATGGAACTCATCGTTGGTGATGGGAAGAGAGTCCTAGTTCTTTCACTAACACATATCATTTTGCTTGTCCGTCTGGCCTTGTAGTTACTTTGAATCACTGTTTGTTTGCACCTGGTTTGACCAGGAATATTATTCCGGTTTCTTTACTTTTAGAACAAGGATTTAAGTACGCTTTTAATGGTATTGCTATTTCTGCCTACTTGAATGATATCTTTTATTTTGAGGCTAAACCTCGAAATGGTATTTATGAGATTGATGTTCAAATTAACAATAATGTATTTAATCTTTATAAACGTATCAGATATGACATCAATGATATGTTTCTATGGCATTGCCAACTTGGCCGCATAAGCAAGGCACGAGTTAAAAGACTCCAATCCGAAGGGATTCTTGAATCCACAGGAGCAGACTCTTTTGACGATTGTGAGTCTTGTTTAGCTGGCAAACTCGCCAATGACTCCTTCACTCATAAAATTGAACGAGTAAAGGATCTGTTAGGACTTATACATACCGATGCATGCTACCCTTTCAGAACCATGTCTAGAAACCATAAAAGATACTACGTTTCTTTTATGGAAGATTATAGTCGATATGCTTTTGTGTATCTTATGAAACACAAACATGAAACTTTTGAAAAGTTTAGGGAGTTTCAAAACGAAGTTGAAAACCAACTCGGAAAAACTATTAAAATGCTTTGATCGGATCGAGGTGGAGAGTATTTCAGCTCAGAGTTCATCATTCATCTAAAAGAGTGTGGAATATTTTCACAGCTTACTCCACCCGGCAAACCACAACATAATGGCGTGAGCGAGAGGAGAAATTGAACCTTGCTAAACATGGTTCGATCGATGATGCGTAGAACTAACTTGCCTCACTCCTTTTGGAGCTTTGCCCTTATGATCGCCACCCGCATTGTTAATCTGGCTCCAACTAAAAAGGTAAAAAAAACCCTATATGAGATATGGCATGGGCGTAAACACAATTTGTCTTTACTTAGAGTATGGGGATGCGATGCATATGTCACCAGTGATTCTGATGACAAACTCGATCCCCGCGGCGTAAAAGTTGTTTTCGTCGGATACTATAACCAAAGCGAATATTATTTCTTCCACCCTGATACAAATTTTATTTCTATCAAAAGGAAGGGCCACTTCCTCGAGAAAGAAATTCTCGATCGAGGAACTGGGAATAATATTGTCGATCTTGAAGAAATTCGAGATCCACAATCAACCGCTGAGGAAGTTGGAGCATCTGATCAACATGGTGTTGTTGCTGATACATCATATATAAACACGAGCGTTCACAGAAGTACTAGGACTCCCATACCAAATCCTAGATACCTATGGCATCTGGATGGTCCCGAAGTCCTATTATTAGCCGAGTCAAATGACTAACCTACTAACTACAAATCTACTATCTTAGATCCGGAACTGAGAAATGGCACAAGCCATGAACGCCGAGATGAAATCTATGTATGACAATCAAGTCTGGAACTTGGTTGAGTTACCCCCCGATGGTCGGACAGTAGGGAGCAAGTGGATTTTCAAAAGAAAAACCGACATGCATGGAAATGTACAGACCTATAAAGCACGACTAGTAGCAAAGGTTTTACTCAAACTCACGGGGTTGACTCTGATGAAACCTTCTTGCCCGTTGCTATGACTAAGTTAATAAGGATATTACTTGCCATAACTGCGTATTATGGCTACGAGATATGGCAAATGGATGTAAAGACCGCTTTTCTTAGTGGAAACCTTTCAGAAGATGTCTATATGGTTCAGCCTGAAGGTTTTATCGATCCTAAATATCCTAATAGGGTGTGCAAACCGAATAAGTCCATTTATGGACTCAAACAAGCATCTCGCAGCTGGAATCTATATTTTGATGAGAAAATCAAAGAGTTTGGTTTTATCAAAAATGAAGATGAGCCTTGTGTTTACAGAAAGGCTAGTAGGAGCACTATATCATTCCTCATCATGTATGTGGATGATATACTGATCACTGGGAATAACATTCCTATGCTTAAGGAAGTTAAGCACTGGTTGGGATCTTGTTTCGCATTGTAAGATCTTGGTGGAGCTGCTTATATTCTGGGAATCAAGACCCACCGAGATAGGTGTAAGTGGCTTCTAGGGCTAAGTCAAAGTACATACATAGACAAGGTCATGGCACGCTTCTCAATGGACAACTCCAAGAAAGAAGCTGTTCCCATTGCTAAAGGAACCGTGTTAAGCAAATCGCAATCTCCGACAATGGACATTGAGACAAAGCACATGCAAGCAATTCCATATGCTTCAGCGATTGGCTCTATCATGTACGCTATGTTATGCACTAGACCTAACGTCTCGTATGCTTTAAGAATGACTAGCCATTTTCAGCAAAGTCCCGGAGTTGCCCATTGGACTGCAGTAAAGAACAACTTGAGGTACCTGAAAAGGACCAAAGACATGTTCTTGGTGTTTGGAGGAGTGGAAGAAGAGCTCACTGTAAGGTGTTATATTGATGCTAGCTTCCAGACTGACCTAGATGATTCTCGCTCACAATCAGGACTTGTATTCACTCTCAATGGAGGAGCTGTTTACTGGAAAAGCTCCAAGCAGAGTGTGGTGGCTGATTCCACCACTGAGTCTGAATACATAGATGCATCGGATGCTGCTAAGGAAGCTGCTAGGATGAAGAAGTTCATTACTGATCTCGATGTGGTTCCGATATTCGCAAACCAATCGAGGTGTTCTGTGATAACACATGTGCTATTGCTCAGACCAAAGAGCCCAGATCTCATCACAGAGCCAAACACATTCTAAGGAAGTTCCACCTCATATGGGAGATCTGGAACGAGGTGACATCATAATAAGCAAGGTTCACACAGATCAAAACCTAGCATACCCGTTCTCTAAGCTGATAACTTAGGACAAGCATGACCAACACAGGGATGCTACCGGTCTTAGATTAGCTACTAATCAGTTTTTATTTAGTATTTGGATGTATGAACATTTAAACAGTTATACTATTAAGTTCACTTTTGATTTAATGGTTAAATGCAAACATTGAATAATATAACTATGTTCATTTTAATACATTTAATCCATGAATATTATATTCTGAATCATCCGTAGTTGGTCAGACTCATGGGAACGATTCTGAATTAAGACTATTCTGACTTTGGACTCAAGATGTTGACTTCCAAACTCACAGACCGTATTATGAATGACGTTGGATGTAACTCGCATCAAATCATCTTCATGGATATTAGTCATAAAATGCATTTGATATTGGTACGCTCATTTAGCATCCTTAGACCTGAGGTGCATATTAGAAATTTCGTTTACTAATGGTATTCTTTGATCAATGTCAACCGCTATCGAGTAACTGCCAGTCATAAAGGCATTGGTTGGGAGTATTCTGAAGTTCAGTGGGAGTTGTATGTAATGAAGATGGAATTTTGTACTCTTACAGGATATGTAACAGTTAGACATCTTGGCGCCTTCGTTGATTCAAAGTGGTAAAATGTTAGGCCTCACCCAAACTTACTGTGTGTTTGACTGGACAACTTTGACTCGAGAACGAAAACGATAATGACTAAACACCATATGAGATTGAAATTATCCATGTCTCATTGTTCAATTGGTGTCTTATACGAAAAGGATAGATGACAACGATTACTATTTTCATTATCTTGCAATAGTGTATTCCAAGATCTTTTGGTTAATGAATTTAAAATGTCATAACCTGTTGGGGGCAGCCATGTGTAGATAGAGCACCGCTGGTTGTCAGCATTGAGAAACTTAACCGAATCTGTCCAAGTGGGAGACTGTTGGAATTATGGAACAGTTCAGGTAAGTCAACGTAGCCAACCGGGTTGTGACTCGTGAGAGTTACACCTTGGGCAACGAACTAAAATCCGCTTAAATTGTTTGATCGGTAAATGAAGGAATTATTATTTATAATCGTTATAGATGATATAGTGATTCAGACTTTAAACGAGTGCTGGAACAAGTTGGACTTTGGGCCCGGTTGGAATTTATTATTGATAAATAATAATATTATTAATATTTATATAATATAATAAAAAAACCTTTTTTTTTGACTTGGAGATTACTCCAAGTTTATTGGAGACAGGTATATATATATATATATATATATAATACACACACACACATCACATGGAAATAAAGGGTATTCTTGGAGAACTAGTCTGCCGCAACCAAAAGTCCAGCCGCCACTCCGATCTATTGTAACCGGCCACCGCTACAGCCGCACCGCTATCGTTGTCGTGCTGTTGCCGCCGCCGCTGATATGGTATTGCAGCCGTTTTCGCGTCACCTGCCGCCAACACGCTATCACTACCAACCGTCACTGTGTTCGGTTCATCACCTAGCATCATTCGTTGAACCTCGATGTCAAAATCGGTTATTTATTAACCGAGGTAAACTTAAATATTGTCTGTTAATATTTATGTTTCTTTGGTTGTTTCGAATCATACTCATATTGTTTGTAACTGGATCCTGTACGGTTCCGTTATATGGTGATTACTCATTTTTATATTCCGCTGCGTATTCTTTTATTAATGTGATTAATAATTATGAAACCAATTTTATTGAACCGGGTTTAAAAGTTAAACTGTTGACTGATCACCACTGGAACTCAACAGGTTCTTGGTGCGGTTGGTAGCTATTATTCGTCTTTATTTCTTATGTTGATGATTGTTCAAAGGAAGGTAGAAAGTTTAAGTTCAAATATACGTTAGGGTGGATAAACCTTGTGGAGGATTGGGTTTTGAAAGTTTACAATATCTTAATTTGGATATTCTTCTCAAATGAAGGTGGAAATATTATAATTTAATAATCATATCTATTCAAAAAAAGAAATCACTATGTCTTTGACCACAATAAAGTGGGAAAGGAAATGGTATTTGTGGATCTAAATCTGGTTAGGTTAAATCAATGATTCCACCGGGTATAGATTAAGATATAATAACTAGGTTAACCAAAGCGTAGATCTGACAGTTCCGATGACGATAACCTGCAAAACACAACACCATGAGCTCGCTACGGGAAGGACAAAAGTGGGGTCTTCTCGTAAGCACCTTCCGGCGTGACAATAAGTATCGTTCTGGTATAGAGAGAAAATACTTAAATAATTGATGAATTATGTGAAGTGTGAATGAATACCTCATGGTGATGAAGTGAGTATTTATAGCCGGTGGTTAAAGGAATATTATTGGTACAACTGTCTCCTTGTAGAAGATATTCCTTCTAACTAACTGGACAAGTGACACGATTTGATAGGAGATGACAGCTAGCCATGTGCATAGTTATAACAACCTATCCGGTTGTCATCCTCTGATTGGCTGCCTTGTCACATGCTCTTCAGGAAAGAATACTTGTATTAACCTTCTAGAAGGAAGTTAGTTACAGCTGCTGTGCTGATGTCAACCTCTCATCATTCCGCTTTTGGAAGGCTTCCGCATACGCGACTAATCTTTTACCTTTCATAGCGGATTGCACTTTTGTGATGCGTGTCCATCCTGTTTCATGTGGGTGATGAGGATGACCCGCAGATGACTTCTGAGGAAGTCCTTGATGACCCGCGAATACTACTTCAAGGGTATTTGGAGCTTTTCGCTACCCTACCTCTATAGAAACCGAATTGGAAAGTGCGTAACGATATTAATCATAAAACCGTTGATTCATTTCTAGGTGATTAAAATAAGTGGGTAACGTGCATGATGTAAGATTTTGGCTGAATACTTGGCTAGGGAATTCTTCTATTGCTTCCTAGTTTCCTCTCCTTGAAACTATTAGTTGAAGAGGATTAATTGATTGTCAATAATCATCAATTAAGAGTGCATTCGGTTTAGAATTGAAGGAGATGTTTGAGATGTGGCAAGGATAAGGCACATTTCAATTCTCTTTGATCTTCATTAGAAGGTATTCAGTTGTCATACAAAGAAAATGAATGGTGGTGGGATTTTAATATTCAAGATGGTTTAAGGTGAAAGAGGTTAGGAAACACATTGGTAAATGTAACAGACCAGCTAATAGTCACACAATGATATTGTCCAATTTGGTCGGGACGAACCTGTGGGATAAATTTATTTTAAATCTTGTTATTTAGATGAATATAAAACCGATTTTATAAACAAAACCCAAATACTCGGATCCATATACGAAACTACATACCATAAACGTAACCATAGAGTGTTATAGCATACTACCTTCAAGATGCTAAAAGCGATGAAGAGATTGAAGATTTGAGTAGCTAGTTTTCAAAAGTGAGAAGAGCCTCAAGCTTGTATACCCACAAGCCACCAACAAACACATTCTATTGCTAGTATTTAATTGCAAAAACTTCTCATTCCTTGTTCTTCTTCCTTGGCCTATTTAGAGAGAGAAAGAGAGGGAGATTCTTGTTCTTGCATGGACTTGAATGAATGATAGAGAAATGAGTTTTTCAAAGTCCTTTAATCAAAGGATGTATGCACATTTGAATGTTGGGACCTTCCCGATACAAAATGGGGCCGCCCCCTTTGTTATATTATTATTATTTTCTTTCAACTTTGATATATTTTGTGACATGTAACAAATAATGTGTAACATTATAACTCATTTGTCTCTTATATTAATTAATCAAATTAAATAATATCATAAGATAACATTTCCAAATAAATTATCCATATAATTTTTTAGTTTTCAAGTGCAAATATTTAGAAACCCATTTCCTACATATCTTAAGTGTTTGTCTAGCTTGTTATTGGGTATGACCGGAATTGGATCATAACGCACTAGCCACATCGATTTAATATGTGCCTTGGGTAGACCGAGTCCAACAGAACCACCATCGCCTCACAGATTTGATTTTGGTTGCCTAGGTGGAGACTTCCCGGGAGGTTACCCATCCTGATACTGCTCCCCACATGAGCACGCTTAAATATGAAATTAAGCGCTCAAAACGTGTTATGATGAAGAATATATTCACCTCATTATAAAAAAGGTTTCTTAGTCGTTACCTGAATTTTTAGCTAGTTGTTAAGCTTACTGAGGCACTTGTTAATATCGTTTATGTGTATTATCGTCTAAGCTAAAACCTTAAACAAGGTTATTGTCAAACCTTTGGAAAGTTTTAAACTATATATGGATAATATTTTTGTAAGTACATGTTCTGACAAATATACGTTACTTCATAATAAAGAAATGTCATAAAAGGAATAATGATTGTTTTAGTAGAGGGCCACATGTCAGTCTTTTATATAGTCTCTATCGAAAGACTATTTTGAAAAATAGTTTTAGATCTATGAAAACCGGACCCTGTAAAAAGTCGGAGATTAGACCACGTAATTGGCCTAAGTATTGAAATGGCCTATTATGCACTTAGGTCGAGAATCATAATCAAATGTCAAGGTTAAAGACCAGTTCAACCTTTTTAATAGCGTGAATATGCTTTACATTTTAAACTCTTTTAAATTACAAGGATATGTGTTATCCACTTTTAAGATTCGGAAAAGAATTATGAAGTGTTGGTTGAAATCCTTGTAAAATGTCATGATGAAAGGTAGTAACTAGACACCTGGGCTAAAATACACTTGTGTCTGGATCCTTACGTATATGGTATGTGGTAGATATACCACAGTCATGTTGACTTTGGGTCGCACAACCATCCCTAACGTAGTTTGTGTGTAAGCTTAGTTCCGATGAGATGGGATGGAGACCCATTGAGTCATTGAACGCTACTGGTGTTGTGTGCTAATAGTCATGAAAATTCTTTTAAGTCGTTAGCGTTATTCACCATTTGTGTGTTTACGTATTTTCAACTTTTTTTTTCAAGAAATCCAGGATGAGGATATAGACAAGGATAGGTGTTGGAGGAATAGAAGATTTCTAGGCATAGTTTATAGCTGATGGCTATGCTAATTTTGTAAACAATGCATATGTGAACTTGATTTAAATAAGCTAAGTTTTCTAAATGAATGGATATTTAGGTCCCGGTTTTTATAGATGTGTTATTTATTCAAACAAAATTTATGTCGTGTAGACAAACTTTGATGAATTGATAAAATTGGTACCAACTATTAGTCATACAACTGAGCCCTTAAGGCCAAGCATGATAACATGTGATTGAGTTTTTATAAGTGTATGTATATGAAGCTGAAATAATATATATGTGTGTGTGATAGTTTTCAAGTGAATCTATAATGAGAAATATGAGAAATCAATATAGACCACTCCTTTAAATTTAAATAGGTTAGAGACATGGGTACCATATGGACGGAAATTATAATAAAACACAAATATGAATAAATGTTTATATAATTGAACAGTTTGTAAATTTTAACGTAGTATCAACTAATATATTCATAAATGTTGTTTTTGAAATGAAGCTAGAACAAAAAACACAGAAGTAATGGGAAAAATAATAATAGTGTTAAACCAATAAATGTATCGTTTGTGTAGATTGATCAGCGAGTGTATAAAATTAAAATATGAAATAGCCATTTAAAGTGTGTATAAGATTAACATATGAAATAATCATTTAAATTTATAAAATTGGTAAGTGTAGGGGTATGGTATCAAACCCGGTTTTACGACCCTAAATTTATTATGTTTGGCTTATTTTATTATATGGACTAATACAATGTTATTGGGCTGAGGGGGTTTTGTGGAGGTAACCCTAACTGGGCTAGGCCCATTAGGTTACCATGATGGTGGCCATGAGACTCTCTATATAAGGAGGTCTCCACCTCCTTATTAAGAGGTCATGCTCAATAAGAGCCACCACCACTTTTTTGTGTCTGTAAACAAGAGATCCTCAGGATTTCTTAGCAGTCACCTCCACACCCCCAAAAAGCCATCGCAGGTCACCAGCAGCTGATGAAGAAGATCAAGACGTGGTTCGTTCATCTCGAAAATCCGTGAAAACATCGTCATGGATCAGGTCAGATTCATTTCATGCTTCGACAGTAAGTGACCAAGATAGTTGTTTAGTAATGTATATACAGTTATTACAAATGAAATTACATATATATATGTAACTGAATACAACAATGGAAAATATCAATAAAAAGTTTTCATACCCACCAAATATATCCTTGTACTCATTACACAACATTTATCATTTTATTTGTAACATTACCATCTTTATCTAAAATAAGTAGTTTTAAGTCGATTTATAGTTTTCACTCTGAATAACGCCACACGCTATTTACCATGTGTAAAGACTTCGTCTTTAAGATACAACCCACCCTAGGTAAATGCAAATATGAATCGATGTTTATATATTTGAATAAATTTAAATTTTTACGTGGTATTAACAGGTCATTTTACACGAACTATGCAACCATTAAATGAAGTTCTAGTTGACTATAAATAGTTAGAAACTTTAAGTTCATAACCATTAATTAACAAACTAATTTGCTACCAATAGAAAGATAAATTCCCGAACTATTTGTTACATTCTAAAATTTTTGAAGAATAGAAAGCCCAAAAAAAAGTGCTAATAGTTTATTACCAAAAAAAACATGTTTGGAACCAAAGAACATCTCGTAACTGAATTCAAACATTTGGAGGCTTGTAGGTTGCTTGTTAGAATGTAAAGAGTAAATATCAACACTAAATCATTATACATGTTATCTTTTTTAAAAGGGATTACTCTATAAAATTGTAACCAAGTCTTTGAATTATTCGAATTAAGTCACTGATAAAATATTTTGTTTCAATCAAGTCACTAAAGTTCCATTTGATATTTAAATCCTAGATATTTGACCTTAAAAGCAAGTTATCCAAGTTTTTATTTAACATAAAAAAAGAGTATTATTTTTTGTACATAATACCTCATCCCAAACCTAACTTCTTTATTCCACTCAATGTTTCACAATCATATCATTCATTATAAACAGGTGAGTTTCAAAGTTACATGCTAGTTAATTTTTTTTTTAAAGAAAGAAAAACCCTTAAAAGTTTCTTATAACGACTTTTGTCGTAGTTTTTTCTTAATCTTGGAATGAAATTTCCAAAAGTATGGAATGCTGTAATATTTGCTATTTTTCATTCCCGAAATTCCGTCACGCTTACAATTTTTTATTTTCATGTAAGATTATTTGTTTATTAAGATATTTATCATTAATTTGTATTTGTTGAGTTACAACCTCGATTTCAACGTTATATTATTGTTATTATTATTAAATCATAAATAATTCATTTCAAGCTATTAACATTATTTTCATATGTGCAAATACTTGAATATATGTTCATTTCATTGTTTACATATGTAATCGTTAATTTGACACGTTGAACCGGGATGTCTATATTAATATTTTAACATGTAACATAAATAATTATGGTCATCTTAAATTAATATTTATCGTAATTCTTTTTTTGGCATCTTTTATTAAAAGAAAAACATCTTTCTAGCATATTCCAAACACAACTTTCTCTCCAAAACTTGCCTACTTAACCCTCTTGTAATCACAACTATAAATACCCCTTCTTCTTCTTCTCCTTCTCCTTCTCCTTCTCCTTCTTCTTCTTCTCCTCCTCCTCCTCCTCCTCCTCCTCCTCCTCTTCTTCTTCTTCTTCCTTTTTCCTTCTCCTTTTTCTTCTTCTCCACCTTCTCCTCCTCCTTCTCCTTCTTCTTCTCCTCCTTCTTCAAACATGCTGCAACTAAGTACTCTTGACAGAACAATTATGCAGAAAATAACCAATATATTAGCAGCAACTGACTCCAACTGTTCATGAGATAATCAGTAGTTGTACATGAATCTGATCTCAACAGCTACAACATTAAGTGTTCACGTAAAATCATTAACTATTCATGACCAAATACTCGAACTTAGCTAGTTAAATGTTCAGGTCAGCTGCAAAAGTACCAAAATACCCCTGACAATAATGCAACAACAAATTCTACCATCATCTTCAATTACCAAACATCCCTTGAAAATTATGCAGCAGCAGCAATTGATTGTACAATCTGCAGAAAGACTTGTTCATTCAGCATCACTACCAAAATGCCTATGCTCGTGAAGACCAGAATGCAACAGTAACTGTTCGTGTGTTAAGCTGCAAGTACTCAGAAGCAAACTCTAATAAAGATTGTTTATTTTCTCATAACATGAATAACCATCTGCTTGAGAAAGTAACCAGCGCTCGAATACTTCAAAAATAATTTGCAACATGCTCAAACACCTGGAGTAAACTACTCGAGTCATTAACCCAACTACTCATGTAAAAACAACTGTTCAGCCCTTTTATAAACAACTACTCGGAAAATTAACAAATACTAGCAGCTGTCAAAATAATAGTCGGACACTTAATCCCTGATCTGTATTTCCTCGAACACATAAAACAACTCGTTAACAATCAAAAAGTGTTCATGCATAACAAACGACACTGTAGCAACTCGTGAATAGTAATACGAACACATGATATCATATCAGTAGCTGTTTGTGAATATCATTTTTTATCTACCCAAACACTTTAGTTATTTGAACATATGAGACCTAATTTTTTAGGTCTGAAAATAAACACTTAATTCATGAAATTCAACGTTGAAATTTCATCCAATCATCTCGAAATCAACATTCTATAACCAATCTAACATCCATTTCGTCAAACAATCCGATCTAGAACATCAAATATAAATGAGTTCGACCTAAAACGAACTGAAAAATGTAGATCTGGACGAATCTGAACATATAAATGTGAAAATGATGTTGAATCTCCTAACTAATCATCAAATCAAACATCGATTCATATAAATCTTCTCTGAATCATCAAATTTCATCCAAATCCATGCAAATACCAACAAAAACTTCAACGAACTTAATAATTTAACGTCCATGGAAGATTCAAGAGCGAATTAAATCAAATTCAACGGTTAGTTTAAACGATTCGGTAACCCGCTCTGATACCAATTGCTAGAACTGAGCCCAGGTTCGGAAGCGTGTCGAAACGGTAATAAATGAGCTCGTATCTAGGATCAATCTACAACATGTATTCACTCTTGAAAGATAATAATGTGTAAGGCCTCGTTCCCGGTGTCCTACTTCGGCATTGGATTTACTCATAAACACAGTTCTAAATATCAGAGTTAAATTAAACTTTCGCGGAATAAATAAAACTTCAAACATTCATTACAAAACTTTCATAACTTTTCTTTAAAACATAACTTAAAATATCTTATTTAAACATCATGACAGACCTTCAGATGTCAGTCTCTTCAGTTCCTGAAATGTGTCTCCCTCAAGCTAACTGCTTCAGTCTATTTACCTGCGTGCATACTTAAAGTCAGCTACGCTGAGTGAGTTTTAGTTAGTCAAATAACATACTTACATACACATGCACATGCCCAAAGGTACGTATATATACTTAACATGTTTATCATCTTCCATATATATATATATATATATATATATATACACATTCAATCTTTCATACGTTCTTTCTTTTCATATACAGTACATTCATAATTATTCATTCATTATAAAGAGCATTTCGCCTTACATGCCTCGGATATTATTAGGGTCAGGTACCCCCCATCCTCGGCTACTATTAGGGTCCGGTACCCTTCTTTCCATGTAACCATACTTTCTTTTCGTACATACCCTGCTTTATCAATCACACATACTTTATACACAAATACATCTTCTAACACTTACCTTCCCTGGCCAATATCCGAAGATCGTTCACGCACCGACAAACATTCATTCATAACCTCAATAACCATCACACATATCATATATGGAATACACTTAACATTTAAGGTAAGTGTATTAACTATTCACATCGAGTATGCACGCAGCCCCGAAAACATAACAAGGAAATGGGGGCTAGAAACTCACTTGTGATGGCATGCATTATAAGGACTTATAAGATCAAAATACATGAGATTTAAAATAAAGGAAAATCATAAAAAAATGCTAAGTAAAAGTAAGCTAGTACTAGGCCACTAGATTAGATCAGACGAGTATTGATACGTGTAACTTATATACAGTTAGCAGAGCTCAACTAAAAAAAGGATTAATGATTAACGAAAAAAGAAACAGGATCCAGGTGAGTTTCTAGCCCAATTCCTTGTTATGTTTTCGGAGCTATGTGCATACTCGATGTGATTAGTTAATACACTTAACTTAAGTGGTAAGTGTATGTCTTATATGATTTATGTATGAATGAATGCTTGACGATGCATGAACGATCTTCGGATATTGCATGTACCATCAAGGGATAGTTTAAGGATATGATTGATATATATATATATATATATATATATGATGTATAAATGATGTATGAACGTATGGAAGTTATAGTTATGAATTCATAGAAAGGTATGGAAGGTATAGTTAGAAAAGGGAACCGACCCTAATAATGTCGGCGAATGTAGGGAACCGACCCTAATGTCGGCGAATGTAGGGAAGCGACCCTAATAATATCGGCGAATGTAGGGAACCGACCCTAATAATATCGGCGAAGGATATAGGGTGGAATGCTCTTTAAAACGTATATGTATGAATGAAAGTATGAAAGAAAGAATGAAAGTACGTAAGTAAATATGAAGGTATGTACCTTCGGGAGCATATGCAAGTATGTGAATGTATTGTATGTCATCTGAATAAGTAGAAATCACTCAGCGTAGCTGACTTTTAGTATGCACGCAGGTTAACAGATTGAGACAGCTAGTTTGAGCATGACACATGGCAAGATTGAAGAGGCTGGCATCTGAAGATTGGTCATGATGTTTTGATATTATCGTTTATGTTATGTTCTAAAAGACAAGTTACGAATGTTTGTAATGAATGGTTGACTAATATTATTATTTTGGGAAAGTTTTAATTCACTATGATATTTAGAACTGTGTTTATGAGTAAATTCAACGTCCAAATGTGATGCACCTATAACGGGGCCTTACAAGTTGGTATCAGAGCAAAGTTCGAGAGATTTAAGCATCCTACATGCTTAGACTCGAACAGAGAATGAGATTTAAGTAAGAAGATGCCAGTTCAAGAATGCCATGTGTCACTCAAGCAAGCTCAGTAAAGGTAAAGTGTATGGTTAGATAATAAATGTTAATGTTATCTTGATTGATATGGATAGGATTTCTTGATTGTTGGATTGATTAACGGTTTAAGACTAGAACCAGCACAAATAGACTCATAAGAGGAAGTGTATAAGACACGGAAAGTAACGTGATCAGCTAATCATAGCTGGCCACTGTTATTACCTGCTAGCCTTACTATTCTTGTACTAAATAGTTCATTGAGTGATGACGTTTGTGTTTTCCCTTTTAGAATACGATGGCTGGAACGAGAGAAAATGTGGGAGCTGGAGAAATTGTGAGAGCTGGAGGTAGTACTGGATGTCGTGGCAGGCCTCGTCATGTCCAACAAACTTCGGTTGAAACCGCTTCTAACACCGGAGACGAAGGAAGCGCTGTTGGATGAAACCCGAGCAACAACGAAGGGGTTCAACTGGATCCCACAATTCAAGCAACTATTGTTCAAGCTGTAGCCACTGCTGTGAAGAATATGACTTCTGGAGGGTCTGCTGGAGGCCGTGAAAGAACTGCGGAAGGAGCGGGAGGAGATGGTAAGAAGGATGATGAAAGACAGGGGGAGGCCTCGAGTGTAGTCAAGTCTTTGAAGGTCGATGATCAGATGAGGGGCCGAGGTGGGTGAAACTACAAGTCATTTAAGGGTTGTGATCCACCGAAGCTGACAGGTTTGGGAGACGCAATCGCTACTCTTTAATGGATAACCACTATGGACAAGGTTATCCACATTTGCGAGTGTCGTCCCGACCAAGCTGTCGATTATGCCACCCAATCGTTTGGTGACGAGGCGATGTATTGGCGGGAGTCGGTTTAGCAGAGAAAGAACCGGAAAGAGATAAAGGCGATGAAGTGGGATGACATGAAGGATATGGTTATGAAACGTTTCTGTGCTGATGCTGAGGTTGAAAGGGTTGAAATGAAGTTCTTGAGTCTGAAGGCGGGTAAGATGACACACCGCGAGTACACTACCGAATTCAACCGCATGTCTAGGTTGGTGCCTGACATGGTGAATACTGAAGCCAAAAGAATCAAATGCTACGTCAGAGGACTTCCACAAAACGTCCGCACCTTAGGCAGGGCAAGTAAACCAGGTACCTTTGACTCTGCTGTCGAACTCGTAGAGATGGTTTACGATGACTTGGCTATGGACGATGTGGCGTTGGAAGAGAAGAAAGAGAAGAAATGGGTTGTTCCTGCCAAGCGACCCGGTACTCAAACATGGAACCCTAGATACAAGTGACAGAAAGTGTGGGAGAAGAGGTCATGTAGGACTTGCGGGAAGATGCACGTTGGAGAATTCAAGTGGAGCACTGTGTCTGATATGTGCCATAAGTGTGGCTTCCACGGTGGGGAATGCAGATCAGGGTCAAATGCTTGTTACAAATGTGGTAAGATGTGTCACTTTGCTCAGGATTGCCATGAAAAGCCCACATGTTATAAGTGCGGACAGAAAGGTCACTTGGCGAGGACTTGTACGAGTGGTGAAGCTGGAGGAAGTGAGAAGAAAGATGTTGAGCAAGGGAGGCCAAGGACTAGGGCCTATATGCTGACTCAAGAACAGGCCAGATAGATTCCTGATGTCTTGGCAGGTACGTTTCTAGTGAACGGTATTTCTGCTTTAGTACTGTTTGATTCGGGTGAAAATAGAAGCTTTGTAGCTACGGCATTTAGTAAGTTAGCAAAAATGAAATGTTGTCGTGTGCCTGAAACTTTTAAAGTAGAAACCGCGAGTGAGACCTCATTAAAAATATTGAGGATGGTTAAGCATTATAAGATAGAATTAGAGGGACATGAGTTCCTTGTAACCTTGTATGTTATGACCTTAGGAGGGTTCGATGTGGTTTTGGGAATGGATTGGCTATCAGAGTTTGAGACCCAGATAGTGTGTAAGAGTAGGTTAATAAGGTTAAAATCCTTGGATGGTGGTGCGGTGATGGTTTATGGTGATAAAGAAAGATCATGTCTTAATGTCATTTCGATGATAAAAGCCGAAGGGTTGTTAAGACGAGGGTGTGGCGCCTACTTGCGTATGTTGTCAAAGCTATGGTCGAGACGACAGAAATGAAAGACGTTCCTATCGTGCGCGACTACCCATAAGTATTTCCTGAGGATCTTCCGGGGTTGCCACTGGAGCAAGAGATAGAATTCCAGATAGATTTAGTACCAGGAGCCCAGCCCGTCGCGAAAGCGCCTTACCATCTAGCGCCGTCCGAGATGAAAGAATTGATATCCCAAATGCAAGAACTCATCGACAAAGGTTTTATAAGGCCAATCGTTTCCCCTTGGGGTGCGCCAGTGTTGTTCATGAAGAAGAAGGATGGAAGTATGAGAATGTGCATAGACTATCGCGAGTTGAACAAGCTTACGGTAAAGAACAGTTATCCTTTGCCAAGGATTGATAATCTGTTTGACCAACTGCAAGGTTCGAGTTGGTTCTCACGAATATATCTCAGATCAGGCTACCATCAGTTGGAAGTGAAAGAGACAGACATACCTAAAACAACGTTTCAGACGCGGTATGGACACTACGAGTTTCTCGTGATGTCATTCGGTCTAACAAATGCTCCTGCAGCATTTATGAATATGATGAATAGGGTGTGTCAGCCGATGTTGGATAAGCCAGTTATCATCTTCATCGATGATATATTGATTTATTCAAAGAGCGAGTCTGATCATGCTGAGCATCTGAGAGAGGTATTGGAGACGCTGAAGAAAGGAAAGCTGTACGCTAAGTTTTCGAAATGCGCGTTCTGGTTACGAGAAGTGAAATTTCTAGGTCTCGTGATTAATCTTGAAGGGATTACCGTGGACCCAGCTAAGATTGAAGAGATAATGAATTGGAAGACTCCGTAGAATCCGACTGACATACGAAGCTTCTTAGGGTTAGCTGGCTACTATAGGAGATTCATCGAAGGTTTCTCCAAGATAGCCGCACCGTTGACCGGTATGACCCGAAAGTCGATAGTATTCAGTTGGGTAAAGTTCCAAGAAGAAGCTTTTGAGGAATAAAAGAAGAGATTCACGCAAGCTCCAATCCTTTCTTTACCCGATAGTGATGAGGATTTGGTCGTTAGTACTGATGCTTCGTATTGTGGGTTTGGTTGCGCGTTGATGCAACGAGGAAAAGTGATAGCTTACGCGTCCAGACAGTTGAAAGTTCATGAGAGTACTTATCCAACACATTATTTAGAGCTAGCAGCTGTAGTGCATGCTCTTAAGACATGGAGACATTATCTGTATGGTACTAAGTGTACCATCTACACAGATCATTAGAGTTTAAAATACTTCTTCAAGCAGAAGGAGTTGAACATGAGACGAGGAGATGGTTGGAGTTGATTAACGATTACGACTGCGACATTAAATACTATCATGGAAAAGCTAATGTGGTCGACGACGCGTTAAGTCGTAAGAATGAAGAAGTCCTCGCAACGGTGAAGTCGTACCAGTTGATCCTGAATTCAAGTCTTTTTGAAAAAATCGTCAAAGTACAGTCAGAGGTGTTAGTAGATGAAGGTTTAGTGAAGAAAGAAAGAATTTACGACCAGCAAGATGAGTTGATGGAAAACACTCGTGGTGTTAAGACTAGGTTTGACCGTATGTGGATTCCACGACATGGAGATCTTTCAGGTCGGATCTTAGATGAGGCTCATGAATCTAGATACTTAATCCATCTAGGAGCTACAAAGATGTATCAAGATTTGAAAAGAGATTACTGGTGGCCAGGAATGAAAAATGATGTGGTGGATTATGTTAGTAGGTGCTTAACTTGTTTACAAGTCAAAGCCGAACATCAAAAGCCTTATGGGAAACTGCAACCGCTTGAGATACCGGAATGGAAATGGGAACACATCACCATGGATTTCATAACTAAGCTACCTCGTACAGCTAAGCAATATGATACCATCTGGGTGATTGTGAACTGTTTGACCAAGAGCGCACACTTTCTACCTATACGAGAGGCTATCTCGTCAGAAACGTTGGCAAGCTTGTTCATAAAAGAGGTTGTATCTAAGCATGGTATACCATTATCGATCGTTTCTTATAGAGATACTCGGTTTACTTCGAGGTTTTGGAAGAAGTTCCATGAAGCTATGGGAACGAGATTGAACATCAGTATGGCGTATCATCCTCAAACAGATGGACAGTCCGAAAGGATGATCCAAACCCTTGAGGATATGCTACGTGCTTGTGTTTTAGACTTTGGTGGAAGTTGGGATGATCACCTGCATCTAGCAGAGTTCTTCTATAACAACAACTACCATTCAAGTATTGGTATGCCGCCATTTGAAATGCTTTATGGTAGACGATGTAGAACCCTGGTGTGTTGGGGGGAGATTGGTCAGAAGGAAATGGGAAGCCTAGAAGTGGTTCAAGAAACGTCTTCAAAGTTCGATCATATTAAGGCTAGGATGTAAGCTGATCAAGACAGACAGAAGTCGTATGCTGATAAGCGGCGACGACCGATTGAGTTTAACGTTGATGACAATGTGATGCTCAAAGTCTCGCCTTGGAAAGGGATTATTCGTTTTAGGAAAAAAGGAAAGTTGAGTCCGAGGTACATTAGACCGTTTAAGATTATAGACCGCGTGGGTGAGGTGGCTTATAAGCTGGACTTACCCGGCGAGTTAGAAGGAATTCATTCAACCTTCCATGTTTCTCATCTGAGAAAATGCCTAGCTGATGACACGTCTCATGTGCCATTAATGGACATTGAGGTTGATGAAAAGTTGAACTACATTGAGCAACCAATAGAGATTGTTGATCGCAAGGAGAAGCAACTTCGTCACAAGGTTATACCTTTGGTGAAGGTGGTATGGAAGCATCGCTAGGGATCAGATGCTACCTGGGAAGCTGAGGATGATATGCACAAGTTTTACCCTAATTTGTTTAAGTAATAGTTAGGTTTCGGGGACGAAACCTCTTTAAGGAGGGAAGACTTGTAACATCCTAAATGTAAATCCCCCCGGGGCGTCGCCGATCGATACGAGATCCGCATGAGGTCTAGGAGTGCGGAATCCTCCTAGACTCGTTTAATGGTGTAGAAGACGAAGAACACGATTACACACAAACAAACACACGAACAAACACACGAATGGGATAAACACATCTGCAGATCCTTTCATATAATAATCATAACTCGTTACACACCAAACACGAAAACAAAGACACGGCCGACCCGAGGTGAGCTCTACCTCGGGCCGTCCCAAACGACTCTCCCTCTGGATTTCTCTCTAGACAATTGAACTACACAAAACACACTCTAAGTTTCTGGATAACAAACCTAACCAAGACACACACACACACACACACACACACACACACACACACACACACACACACACACACATATATATATATATATATATATATATATATATAAACAACTTCACGGGCTTGGGCCTGTAGGCGAAGTTGTTACAACTTCGCCTAAGGCGAAGTTGTTCTAACTTCGCCTATGGCAGAAGTTGTTACAACTTCGCCTATGGCGAAGTTGTTCTAACATCGCCTATGGCGAAGTTGTCCTAACTTCGTACATCGTTTCCGCTGATCAGAATTGCATAGCGACGGTCACAAAATGCACCAACACTAAATATTATAATGTTAAATTATAATAATAAATAAAGAAAGATTTCGGTAAGATGTCATGTGTTAAATAACTAATTTATATTAATAAAGAAAGGATCATGGACTTTGATTAATTAAGGTGGATTAAAGTGTGATGTTTCTTAGGTCCATGGGCTTTAAGGGATATAAATACCCCCTTAAACCATCCTAAAACCCTAATCCTCATTTCCATCTTCCGCAATCTCTTCACACACTCAAACACACACACACACACACACACACTCTTTGTTAATCACGACCGCGAGAGAAAAGGGAAGAACGAGATCGTACGAGCGTGATTATTAATAGATCTTCCATATACAAGATATAACCATGATCTAGAGTTCATAACCAAACTAACCGAGAAACGAACCCGGCAAGGTATGTTTTTAATCTTAAAGTTTGCGTTTTTATAAACATTTAGCCTTGAAACTTAAAACGAGAATAGATCGGGTATAAATGAAACGTAAAGTTGTAAACTTGATGCTAAAACGAACTTAATGGACCTATAAACATGTACGACTTGTCTAGAATGAACCCTAGATCTAGTTGGAACATTTTAGCTTAAAAGATCCAAGCTTTACGTTCGTTCGGGTCAAGTTTGGACCCCAAACTTTTGGTTAAGGCCGAACCATAGTAAGTGGATTAAGGTCACTAAAACGTGCGTTTTAGTCGATAAACGAACCTGGACAGCAACAGTTCGCTGCGACAAGTTCGCTTGCAAGCATGTTCACCGTATAAGTTCGTTTACGGATATGTTGGCTTAACGTATAACTTCGCCCACTGATAAGTCACTCCTGTTAAGTTCGTTGCATAAGTTCGCTTCTGTTAACTTCGCCATATAAGATCGCTGATTGTTAAGTTCGCCTCATTCAAGTTCGCATGCTACTATGTTCGCTTATATCCAAGTTCACTTTAATCTAAGTTCGCTTATATATTTAAGTTAGCTTATAATAAGACCCGGATACCTGGCGACCTGTATATGTAGACATATATGTATACACATGTGATGGCATGCATTGTAAGGACTTATGAGATCAAAATACAGGATAGTTAAAATAAAGGAAAACCATAAAAAAATGCTAAGTAAAAGTAAGCAAATGCTAGGCCACTAGATTAGATCAGACGAGTATTGATACGTGTAACTTATATACAGTTAGCAGAGCTCAACTAAAGAAAGGATTAATGATTAACGGAAAAAGAAACAGGATACAGGTGAGTTTCTAGCCCCATTCCTTGTTATGTTTTCGGAGCTATGTGCATACTCGATGTGATTAGTTAATACACTTAACTTAAGTGGTAAGTGTATGTCTTATATGATTTATGTATGAATGAATGCTTGACGATGCATGAACGATCTTCGAATATTGCATGTACCATCAAGGGATAGTTTAAATATATGATTGATGTGTATATATATATATATGATGTATAAATGATGTATGAACGTATGAATGTTATAGTTATGAATGTATAGAAAGGTATGGAAGGTATAGTTAGAAAAGGGAACTGACCCTAATAATATCGGCGAAGGATATAGGGCGGAATGCTCTTTAAAACGTATATGTATGAATGAAAGTATGAAAGAAAGAATGAAAGTACGTATGTACGTAAGTATGTAAGTAAATATGAAGGTATGTACCTTCGGGTGCATATGCAAGTATGTGAATGTATTGTATGTCATCTGAATAAGTAGAAATCACTCAGCGTAGCTGACTTTTAGTATGCACGCAGGTTAACAGATTGAGACAGCTAGTTTGAGCATGACACATGGCAAGATTGAAGAGGCGGCATCTAAAGATTGGTCATGATGTTTTGATATTATCGTTTATGTTATGTTCTAAAAGACAAGTTACGAATGTTTGTAATGAATGGTTGACTAATATTATTATTCCGCGAATGTTTTAATTCACTATGATATTTAGAACTGTGTTTATGAGTAAATCCAACGTCTAAATGTGAGGCACCAGTAACGGGGCCTTACACCACATACATATGTTGGCATACATACACGTTACTACATGTACATGTACGCCATACACATATACGGACATATATACACGTTGTTACATATACCAATATGCCGTATACTTATACGGGCATACATACACGTTGTTACATATACTAATACGCCATATACATATACGGGCATACATACACGCCGCTATACATATATGTTTAAATATACATCTGCGGCCGTGTTCACCTATACATACATACGTACATACGTACATACGTACATACATACATACGTATATACGTACACACGTACATACATACATACATACATGCATGCATATAAACGATCGGCCACCGGGGAGAGCTCTTCCCCGTGGGAAAACTCTTTAATAAAAACACATGAACTAATACAAATGACTAAATTATCTATTTATACTAGTGGTCCATGCCTTGGTCTTCAAGCCATCCAGCATTGGTCGAGACCAAAGAAATATTAATAAAACATTATATATTTTCACCCAAATAATATTTCGATGCCTCGATCGAAAATATAAAACCCAACAAATTGTTTACCGCTCCATTACACACACTTAATAGAGAAGTCTAATTCTCTAAATCATATCTCAATAAATGTGGGGGTAAATTATGTGCCTAGCTTGGTACACTTTTCTACATAACTTAAAGATAAATTAATTTTATAGAACGGGAGGTGGACTCTTTAATCGAACATAAAAAAATATTTCTCTAAATATTGATAATCTTCTAAGAGTATTCCCATTGAAAATCCTATATCATTCTCAATCTTATAATTTAGAAAAAAATACAAATTTTGTCCCTTTAAATATTTAAAATTATGGAGTAGGTCATTTTTGAAAATGAGTTTCACTCTTTGTTCTTTATTTGGATGTTTGCCTCACTTTTAGTCCTTTACACTAACGAATGTTAAGTTTTTCAGCTAAATCATCCAAGGGCATTGCACATGAGGGTACTTTAGTCTTTTTACTAATTGAAGGGCTATTTGTTTATTCATAATAAAAGTTGTAAAAATAATCACAAAAGTGTAGGGACTATTCTTGTAGTTTTTAAAACAATAATTAAAATAAAAAAGAAGAATATATCTTCAGATCTAGAATCTCTACATCTCTCTCTACCTTTTGCCTGGAAATACCACTGATCCTCACATAATAACGCCAAGACCGCCACCAGCTTCACCGCATCCTCTCTTGAAAAATCTATGGCCACCACCATATCCAAATCATCAGCCGCCTACACATACCTTGTATATCCATAATATCATCACTTAGAACACAAACGCCACCATCGTTTTCCACCTCCATGGCTTTTCTATCACCACCATTATAATCGTTCACTTCCAATGATTATAGAAGAAAAACAACTAAGTCGCGGAATTGGATTTAAACCTCTACATGTTCAATAAATTTGCTGATCACCGATTCTCTGAATTGGACAACTTTTCTATGTTTAGGTTGAGGAAGTTTGGAGAATAATGATGTAAAAAGGGTCGAATCAGATCTGGATTGTGTTAGGGTTTTCAGATTGTGTTAAGTTGGATTTGGTTGGTTGATTTTCTTTAGTGGCGGTGATTGTTGATATTCATCTTTGTCTGTAAATGTATAGTAGCTATCAAAGATCATGATCAAAATAAGAAGAAAAAGCCCCAAATTTGAAGATGATTTTAAGACGGTGACCAATTATGGTGGTGGGATTTTAGTTCTAGTAAAATATATATGATGATATTGTTTAATTAAATAATTATTACTAGTTAAAGAGAAGGGATGGAAATTACCATTATGCCCTCACGTGCATCGTTGATGCATAAATTTAACTGAGAAATTGAATGACCGTTAGTGTATAGGGTTAAAATTGAGGCAAACGTCCAAATAAAGGACAGAGAGTGAAACTCATTTTTAAAAAAGATCCAATCCATAACTTTAGATATTTAAATGGACAAAATTTGTAATTTTTTCTATAATTTAAAAATAAATAGTAGGTTTTTATTAAGTCGAAGGCTCCAGATCAGGCAATTAAAGACGTAGACGTTGTGACGATAACGAATACCAATGTTGTATATGTCATCAAATAAAATGTAATGCCATTGTTTCTTTATTTATCTATGTTTGTTCTTTTTAGTTTATTAAAACGAGTTGATGATACAAATTAGTAGTTAATTAATTAAAAATAAAACCAATTATTTAAACCGGTATAGGTTAATAATTTAAACCAATTAGACATGAGAGTTTTTTCAAGTCCAGAAACCAATTACTGACCGTAATCAGTTATGGCTATTTAATAAATAACTGATTAATACCGTTGTTAAAAAAAGTTGACTACTTCAGATGGTCTTATGACCGTTAAAGAGCCGTTTATGATCGTATATTTTGACACATCTTACTCTCTCTACTAGTATAGAAAAGTATTGGGTGTGCTGGGCTGATCATATCATTTCCCAAACCAGTTTTATCGATATCGGTTAACCGGTCTGGTTAATACGTGAACTGGGTTGGTCCGGGTTATACCTGAACTAGTTTATCAGGTAGAGTTTTTATGCCTGGGATCCAGTTAACAGTGGAACCGGTTTTTGGCCAAACAAGTTTTGACCGAGTTGACCAAAAACTGGTTTGGATTTTAACTGATATTTCTAAAACCTGTATGGGCATCCCTACTCCAAACCATATGCCATCCATTGAAGTTGATGCGTTCTTAAATTCTGAATATAACGTTACGATGTGGTTATTTTTAGCTTTCTTATTTACCAATAAAACAAACCTTATTTAAAGCCAAGTCATACAAAAATAAGCAAAGCGCTGATCTACAAAGCCCCTAATGAGCAATACAACTATATAAGAGAGAAGAAACCACCAAAAACTAAAATAAATAAATAAATCTGCTAACTTAAACAATTTCTTTATCAAACAACTCTCAAATAACTACATCCTATTGGAGCAACCACAATGGGCTACATTCCCTAAGGTCCAATTCCATGTGACATCTTACAAATTTGGAGAAACCAAATTTCACCTTTATAGAGGATTTTGGATTGTTGTAGGTTTGCCCAATGTTTTAAAAAGCGGTATTTTACTTGTATCGGATTGGGCTAAAAAATGGTACAACCGGTTGAACCGGGTTATGCCGGAAGGTTCAACCGGTTGAATAGTTTACCTTAAAATTTCCTATAAATGTAACTTTAATCCAAAAATAACCAAAAGTAAATGATTCCATAACAAAAAATAAGGCAAAAGTTAATCCATATTAAAAAAAATAATACAAAAACACTCAATTTTTTAAAAAATAGTTCTAAAGTTTAAATGTTTGAATGTTAATTTGTTGGGTTAAAAGTAATTTTGAAAAATATGGTCCATAAATATCAAAAATTTCTCGAAAATAAAACCGGTATTTTAGACAAAAACCGCCGGTACGATGTTCTAGCAAACTGGCCAAAAATACCGGACTCATAATACCGGGTTGCTATGCGAAATTCGGTTTAACCGGTTCAACCGGCCGGTTTGAACCGGTTTTTAAAACACTGGGTTTGCCACTACAAACTTGTAGCGTATGGGTCTCCCCTCTCTCTCAAACACACCCATATTATATAATATGTATATCTGCATACATATTTAAGATTTTTTAATAAGGTTTGTTGTTGTGAAAGAAAGTGAGGTTTTTGAAAAAGTTTGATATATGACGTGATGATAATGTGGTGATTTGCATTAGTTTATTGTTGTGGGTGCTCTTACTAACTCAGCGACCAAGTGGTCAAAAGAGGAAGCCACATCAACATGCAAGGACGCCTCATTGGGGGTAGAGGCATCAACCAAAAACAATATAAAATCATCCACTCAACGTACAATCCCCAATACTATGTGATGATGCTTAGCACGACTAGGGGAGACTACGAACCCACATAGCAAGCCTTCCCAACGCAAGTATTTTAAAGGATTTGCCTTCACCAATGAGCCATCAACCCCATTGGTATTTGGTAAAACCGTCCCATTAGCTTATCCCAATGCATTTTTAGTCAACTAGTTAAATCATTTGAAGACATTGAAGCTCCCATGAGACCCAACTCATTTCGATATAAAATTTATTCAAAACCGTGACGTACAGTGAGAACCCATTGGTTAACGTATATATTTGATAACCTTTATGATGATATAAACATAAAGCAGTCAACATCATAAAAAACAAACTAACCGGGTTAGCTTTAAGTTAGCGTGGGATCGTTGGATGAAAATACATTCAAAGTTGAAATGTTTATAAGCATTTTATGAGTTTGGATTAATCTCGGCAACAGGTGAAAGTTACGATTATTAAAAATTTCACCAACCCTACATACTTATCATCTAAGTACTGTATGATAATCTATCTGCTTTAATAAAGTTGGACATAAGCTAGATTAAAGAAAATAAATTCAAAACTCTCCAAGCCACAACAACTAGTTATCATCTAAATACTGAGCCCAGCACTAGTGCAGCTGCTGCCGGGCCGAGCCCTACGGTTCCTTTGGCTTTGACGCTTCGGATTTTGACCGCTATTTCTAAAACATGTATGTGTGTCCCTACTCCTAACCATCCATATGCCATCTGCTGAACTTAATGCTTTCTTAAATTCTCAATATAACGTTATGACGTGGTTATTTTCAACTTTCTTATTTACCAGGAAAACAAACTTTAATTAAAACCAAGTCATACAAAAGTAAGCAAAGTGCTGACCTACAAAGCCCCTAATGAGCAATACAAAAGAGAAGAAACCACCAAAAACTAAAATAAATAAATAAATAAATCTGCCCATTTCTTTATCAAACAACTCTCAGGTAACTACATCCTATTACTAACTCAGTCAGGCTCAGCGACCAAGTGGTCAAAGAAAGCTAAAAATAAAATCGTTAGGGTAGAGGCGAACAACCAAAAGCAATATAAAATAGCCCACTCGCACGAGTAAGGGAGACTACGAACCCGTATAGCAAGCCTTCCAAACGCAAGTGTTTTAAAGGATTTAATGAGCCACCAACCCCATTGGTATTTGGTAACACCGTCCCATTAGCTTATTCCAATGTATTTTTAGTTAACTAGTTAAACCATTTGAACCCAACTCATTTCGATATAAACTTTATTCAAAACCGAAACGAACATTCAGAACCGATTGGCTAATGTATATTTTTTTAATCTTTATGATTATTAACGTGTACACGTTTTTTTGTTGCCGTATAAGCGGTCCACGTCATCAAAAACAAACTAACAGGGTTAGCTTTAAGTTAATGTGGGATCGTTGGATGAAAATACATTCAAAGTTGAACTGTTTGTAAGCATTTTATGAGTTTGGATTATTCTCAGCAATAGGTGAAAGTTACGATTATTAAAATCCTCTGATCCTAAATACAATTAGCTACCCTGTTAAGATATACTTATCATCTAAGTATTGTATGATAATCTATCTACTTTAATAAAGTTGGACATAAGCTATATTAAAGAAGATAAATTCACAAACTTTCCAAGCCACAACAAGTTATCATCTAAATACTGAGTCCAGCTGCTACCATGCCAAGCCCTACGGTTCCTCTGGCTTCGACGCTTCTTTGTAGTCCGTAGGGTGCGGATAACTGAATTTGCTGGGAGTCGAGTGAGACCAAGGGCCTTGTTTCCCTAATAATCGTAGCCTGATTCCTCTCCTCGTATAGGACCTGGGTCATTGTATGGGTCACGCGCTCTTTCACAACCGCATCACCATCAGTATACGATACACCAGGATAATAGCTATAGTATCTCTTTCAAAAACCAATAAGTAAAATCAAGTGTAATATTAGGTTAAGTATTGTTAGTCTATGATATATGGAAAAATTTTGTAAGGACAATGTGTTTACTAGGAACTCGGCGTTGATAAAGGGCCAAAAGGTTTCAGGTCCTTTTTTAACGTAAAAGTTCCCATAGGCCACTTAGCGCGCATTATGGCTAGTAGCGTCTTGGTGGTAGTGTTATCTAGAATACTGCATTCACAAGATAATAGAATTTAAATCATGGAGCAATTAATGGTGCCAAAGTAAGTTAAAAACAGTTCAAAGCCAACCCGCCCATCTGGTTACCTCTAGTTAAAATGATTAACATAGTACTTACTGTGTTTTGCTAACTTTTATAGGTCGAGGGACTGTAGGAGGATTCCCGTACTCTCCTTCAGAATGGCTCCGTCTGTTAGGATCAAACGGGTCATACACGAACACAACTCACACCACTCAACTCACAATCAAGAACAACACAAAGATTTATAGTGGTTCGGTCCGGCTCTGACCTACGTCCACTCTCGGTAACTAGGAGGTTTTATTACTTGGTGATGGTACAATCAAACTGATACAAGATCAATCTCTTATATAGAGATTACATATGAATTTGTCAAACAAAGAAATTAATGTTGCAGATAACACACAGTGTCCTTCTTTTGACAGCCTGCAAACATGGTTGCAGGTTCACACCTATTTTTCTGCTGCTGCTTTTTGACAAACCACAAGAGTGGCTTCACACTCAACAATCTCCCACTTGAAGCCACGGAACAATCTTCACCTGCGCTTCAACTGTGTATGTATTTCTGTAAGAAACTTCTGATCTTAGTATCTTCCTAGTTACCCGCCCTTCTCTTCAGTTATCCTGAAGGCCAGTTGAAGTTATGCAAAGCTTCAACTTCTCTAAGGTGACAACCTTAGTCAACATATCAGCTGGATTTTCAGTTCCTTTGATCTTCTTCAACTTCAGAGTACCATCACTAACTTTGTCTCTGATGAAGTGATATCTCAGCTGTATGTGTTTCGTCTTCGAATGGAAGACAAGATTCTTTACAAGATGAATTGCACTTTGATTATCACAAAATAGTGCACAATCATCTTGTTCCTTGCCAAGTTCGTTCAGAAAATTCTTCAACCATATAAGCTCTTTGCTTGCTTCAGCAACGACCATATACTCTGCTTCAGTGGTTGAAAGAGCAACACTTTTCTGTAGTTTAGACATCCAACTTACCGCAGTGCCTCCCACTGTAAAGACATACTCGGTAGTGCTTTTGAATGATTCTTTGCAACCACCAAGGTCTGCATCTGCAAAGCCTTTCAGAATAACATCTTTCCCCTTAAAATGCAATGCCACTTTTGAAGTCCCCTTAAAATATCTTAGCAACCACTTAACTGCTTCCCAATGTTCTCTACCTGGATTAGACATAAACCGACTAACAACTCCTACTGCATGAGCAATATCTGGTCTCGTGCATACCATTGCATACATGAGGCTACCAACTGCAGATGGATACGGAACTTTAGCCATTTCTGTTTTGTCTTCTTCTGATTTAGGTGACTGATCTTTGGAAAGCTTAAAGTGACTTCCCAAGGGTGTGCTTTTAATCTTGGCATCTTTAAGGCTGAATTTCTCTAACACTTTCTCAATGTACTTCTCTTGAGAGAGTGTCAAAGAACCATCTTCTTTGTTTCTGAGAATACTCATCCCGAGTATTTGGTTTGCAGCTCCTAAGTCTTTCATTTCGAACTCTTCAGACATTTGCTTCTTTAACTTCTTGATTTCTGTCATGTCTGAACCTGCAATCAACATATCATCTACATAGAGTAGTAGAATGATATAAGAACCCTTGAACTTCTTTATGTAACAACAATGGTCATTGTCACATCTCTGGTAACCAACTCTTCCCATGAAGCTATCAAACTTCAAGTACCATTGTCTGGGCGCTTACTTCAGACCGTACAAACTCTTCTTCAATTTACACACCAAGTTTTCTTTACCTTTAACCTGAAAACCTTCTGGTTGTGTCATGTAGATTTCTTCTTCTAGGTCACCGTGTAGAAAAGCTGTCTTAACATCTAGTTGCTCTAGGTACAAGCCTTTTGCTGCTACAATACTGAGGACAAGTCTAATAGTGGTCATTTTCACTACTGGAGAGAATATCTCATTGAAATCGATTCCCTCTTTCTGCTGAAAACCCTTGACTACTAATCTTGCTTTGTACCGTTTGGTACTATCATGTTCATCCTTGACCCTGAAAACCCATTTGTTTTGAAGAGCCTTCTTCCCAGCTGGAAGTTTTGTTAAGTGACAGGTCTTTTTCTTCTCAAGCGACTTCATTTCATCTTTCATTGCTAACTCCCACTACAATGAATCTTTCAACCCCATAGCTTCAGAGTAACACTGATGTTCACCATTTTCAGTCAAAAGAATGTAGTTGACTGATGGTGAGTACCGGTTTGGCGGTCTAGTGGCTCTAGACGATCTTCTTGGTTGATTTTGAGGTGTTTCTGGAATTTGAGGAGCAACTTCTTCTACTTCTTCTTCCTCAGAATCATTACTGGCGTTATCCCCTGAGCTTCCACTGTCGCTTGACTCATTCCCATTTTCTGGAATGTCGACTGAAGCTTCTTTTCTTTTTTCACTTTCAAACTCAACACTTTCTTTTTGAACTTCTTGTCTCTTAGTGTTTCTGTCTTTGTATAATTCGTTTTCATTAAAGACGACATTCTTGCTTCTGATTACTTTTCTGCCTTCATTAACCCAAAGCATGTAACCCATTTCTTCTGAACCATAACCAATGAATGTGCACTTCTTGGACTTTGAGTCTAACTTGTCTCTTTCATCACCTTCTAACAAATCATAAGCACTACAACCAAAGACTCGTAAGTGTTCGAGACTTACCTCCTTTCCTTGCCACATTTCTTCTGGCAATTTGAAACCCAAGGGAACAGATGGTGAACGGTTGATCAAGTAAGCTGCAGTGTTAACTACATCTGCCCAGAATGTCTTAGGCATCCCGGCATTCAGCCTCGTGCTTCTAGCCTTTTCATTCAATGTTCTGTTCATTCTCTCAGCTACACCATTCTGTTGAGGAGTTCCAGGAACTGTCCTGATCATCTTTATCCCTTCATAGGCACAATAGTCAGTGAACTGCTTGCTTACGTATTCACCACCATTGTTAGACTTTAAGCACTTTACCTTCAAATTAGTTTCATTTTCAACAGCAGATTTCCATATCTTAAAAGCATCAAATACACCAGATTTATGTCTAAGAAAATATACCCATACCTTGCGTGTTGAATCATCGATGAAGGTAACATAATATCTCGAGCCTTCTAGAGATGAGACTGAAGTTGGTCCATATACATCCGAGTGAACAAGCTCCAACTTCTTAGCTTTCGGTGTCCTCCCTGTCTTCACAAAAGTAACCCTCTTTTGTTTTCCAATAACACAAGATTCACAAAATTCAGTTTCTACTTTCTTCAAGTCTGGAAACTTTCCTTTCTGAGCCAACATCTTCAATCCCTTCTCGCTCATGTGTCCGAGTCGGTTATGCCATAAATTTGATGGACTCGGACCGGTGGTCATTGCGTGAACACCTTCAGCAGAAACTTCTGCCATGTATAGAGTGCCTTTCTTATTTCCTTTGGCAATTACCAAGTTACCTTTGATCACTTTCCATTGTCCACCCCCAAAGTGAACATTAAACCCTTCATCATCCAGTTTACCAATTGAAATCAACTTTCTCCTCAAGTTAGGAATAACCCTGACATTTTTCAATGTCCATATAGTTCCTAATGAAGTCTTCAAGTCTACATCTCCAATACCTGTAATATCAAGCATCTGATCATCTGCTAAACGAACTTTACCAAAGTTACATGTTCGTAGATTCTTGACCAGATCTGGGCATGAGATAGCATGGAAAGAAGCACCCGAATCCATAATTCAAGATTCAACTGAATCTTCAACAGAACATATGAGAGCATCACCTAATTCTTCCGATGATACCTTGTTTACTTCTTTCTTTGCAGATGGGTTTGTACATTGGCTTCTAAAGTGAACTTTTTCTTTGCAATTCCAACATTCAATGTCTTTTCTATCTTTTCTGTACTTTGACTGACTCCTTCTTCTGGACTTTGATCTGCCTCGACTATGTCCTCTTACGTTTCTTCTTCCTCTACTTTCTGTATGCAATAGAGAACTAGAATTAGAAGTCTCACCGTTGCTTCTCCGCCTGATATCTTCATTTACAATCAAGTCACGAATACTCTCGAAAGTGAGTTTGATAGTGCCAGATGCACTACTAACAGCTATGACTGTGCCTGACCAACTGTCGGGCAAAGATGATAAAAGGAGGAGCGCTTGTACTTCATCTTCAAACTTTATTGCAACTGAGGCTAAACGAGAGATAATCGAGTTAAACTCGTTTATGTGAGCGGTAACTGACATGCCTTCCTTCATCTTGGTGTTAACCAATTGTATGATGAGGAACACTTTGTTGGAAGGGGATGGCTTCTCGTACATGTTGGATAAAGCCTTAAATATTCCATAAGTAGTTGTTTCATTGACAATGTTATACACAACACTCTTTGCCAAAGAAAGCCTAACTACACCCAAGGCTTGTCGATCCAACAACTTCCATTCTTCATCGTACATGTCAATCGGTTGTTCGCCCAACATAGGCAAATGCAAACTTTTCTGATATAATAAATCTTCAATTTGCATCTTCCAAAATCCATAATCGGTTTCATCAAATTTATCAATCTTGATTTTACCATCTTCAGCTATTTTAACAAATTACCAAATTACTACTAACCAACCAGGTTCGTACTGTAAGTGGTAATTTATATGAGCGGAAGCAATAGTTAGAAACAAAACACTTATCTATTTCAAGCTTTAAATGGCAAATGGAAAACTTGAGGGGCCTTCTTTGTCAAAAAACTAAAATTGTGGACTTGTTGGAAAAATAAAAAAAAAAGAATCTTGACTTGCTTTTTGAAAAGGTAACATGTTGTGGATTTGTTGTTCTTCTTCTTGTTTGAGCAGACAAAACACTCCAAAAAAAACTTCAATAATTTCCTTTCTTGAGCAAACACACACACAATAAATTAATTTCCATCTTCCGACTATCTCTCAAAAAAACGAGCAGGCGGTGGTGGCATGCACTATTTTCTGCGAGAGGAGCGTTAATCCGGTTTGTCGGAACCCTGGACTGGTGGCGGTGGCGGAACGAACGGCGGCGGAGGTGGCGGACGAGCGGTGGAGGTGGCTGAACGTCTCTGATCGGAACCCTAGTTCCGATTTCACAGGTCAGTATCTTCTCTCTTCACTTTTGCTGGTTCGTGTGAATCGATCAAGAGCCTGATAATCTGATACCAGTTGTTAGGATCAAACGGGTCACACACGAACACAAATCACACCACTCAACTCACAATCAAGAACAACACAAAGATTTATAGTGGTTCGGTCCGGCTCTTACCTACGTCCACTCTCGGTAACTAGGAGGTTTTATTACTTGGTGATGGTACAATCAAACTGATACAAGATCAATCTCTTATTGAGAGATTACATATGAATTTGTCAAACAAAGAAATTAATGTTGCAGATAACATACAGTGTCCTTCTTTTGACAGCCTGCAAACATGGTTGCAGGTTCACACCTATTTTTCTGATGCTTCTTTTTGACAAACCACAAGAGTGGCTTCACACTCAACACCATCCTCGTGTAGCTACGTGAGACGTGTATGTAAATATTATACCAGCATATATGACATATTGATAAAGGATATAAGTAATTGTAAGTTGAGTGAGACCAAGGGCCCTGTTTTTCTTAATGGGACCTTGGGCCTCAATCAAAGCTGACATACCAGATTTTGAATCCACAGATAGCTGACCCGAGCCTCGTTTTGATGCTAGTATCTCTCGCATCTTATTCTGATCAACAACAAAACAACCAAGTTTTTATACAACTTGTTAGCTTTACTTATTAATAAAACCATTAAAGTCTAGAACATACATACCCCAATCAACCGAGACTCTCCAGATTCCCACTCATCTGTTTCTTTCTTCTTGTGTGATTCTTCCCAAAATTGTACGACTATAGGAGGCCCACTGTACTTTTGCCTCAGTTCCTAAAAATTAAAGTAACATAGAAAAAATGTTAAGTTGTTAAACAGAACACACTTATATCAACTATGTATAAAACTTACTTGTTTAAACTTATTAAAGGGCTTTGCACCTCTTGTATGAACCACTTGAAGTTTCCTTCTGTTCTTTGCATTAATAGCAGACTTCTCCTTAAAGGATGCCTTGCACCAATGAGAACAGAAAGACCTCCACACGTCTTTATCAAAGTATGCCGGGCACTCTTCCTAAAGTTATGTGCTATTTTGTTCTGCCCGTATCATAGCCTGATTCCTCTCCTCGTATAGGGTCTGGGTCATTGTACGCGCCACGTGCAGTTTCACAACAACATCACCATCAGCATCCGATACACCAGTATGATAGCTATAGTATTTCTTTCAAAAACCAACAAGTATAATATTAGGTTGAGTAGTGTTAGATGATGATAAATATAAATTGCATCAAGGACAAATTGTTTACTCGGAATTCGGAAATGACATATGCCCAAAAGGTTTCAGGCGCTTTTTTAAACGTGAAAGCTCACATAGGCCACTTAGCGGGTATAATCTCTAGTAACGTTTTTGTAGCAGTTTTGTCATGAATACTGTGAATAAACGCATTGGTGAAACCTTGATCACCACACGTCGGAAATACCAAACCCTAGACAAATAGAATAAAACATTCATTGACTCATAATTTAATTATAAGTATACCATAAATGTGTTAAAAAATGATTTCTGGATCGACTTGTTTAATTATATATAGGAATGGTATCGATACCGGTACCATATATACCGCCTACTACCAAAACCGAACTTGTATAAATCTTAATGAATACCGTTACTATCGAAGGGATTCGGTAGTAAATATCCATCCCTTATCAAAACAATAGGCTTTTGAAATGAAACTCAAACAACATAACTAAGATTTTTAATTGCAACTTGTATAATTCATTAATTTCACAAAATTGACATTAAAATCAAACACCAAAGCTATGATTTTTTAGGATCGTGAAATTATAATCATAAGTTAAATTACAAAAAATGGAATAAGTAAAACTGTGAAAAGAAGGTTCGGGGCAAAACATGAATTGAATTTAAAATAATAATAATAATAATAATAATCTTTTTTAGGGTTTTAGGGAAATTAACGAACAAAAATCAATGAACAAAATTGATCATGGAATAACAAACCTCCACGGAAGGAATTGGTGGTTCCATGAAGAGTCTTGGACGTCAAATAAAGAAGCAATGTGCATGTTACAGCGTGAAACACCACCGGATTATATAATTCACTTGGGGTTTAAAATAGGAAAACTATTCATTATTATTTTAATAAGTATTTAATGTAGTTTGATTTCATTTGATTAAATATTTAATTTCGTGTGACGTACAACTACTCCAACTTAATGCATAACCTAAAAAGTTGAGAGAGTGTAGGAAGTCAGGACGACAAAAGAAATAGGTGTTTCCATTTTTACCAAAACTGTTATTAGTAATAATAACTAAATCTTGAGTATTTAATTCTGCATCGCTTTAATTGCCTCATTAGTATAAACACTCTAGCGGTTGGATAAAAAAAAGAGCAAGGGTAGAGACCATGTGTAACCCGAAAGCCAATGAGAGGACCGCTAAGTATAGTTATTGGTTGGACCAAGAGGCTGACGATAGAAGAAAGAGTGATCGACGATGGTAGCAGAAAATAGTAAACCTTCTCTCGATTGGAGGAAGGGGTATTCTAATTACGTTGTTTCTTGGTGCGGTTGGTAGCTATTATTCGTCTTTATTTCTTATGTTGATGATTGTTCAAAGGAAGGTAGAAAGTTTAAGTTCAAATATATGTGAGGGTGGATAAATCTTGTGGAGGATTGGGTTTTGAAAGTTTACAATATCTTAATTTGGATATTCTTCTCAAATGAAGGTGGAAATATTATAATTTAATAATCATATCTATTAAAAAAAAGAAATCACTATGTCTTTGACCACAATAAAGTGGGAAAGGAAATGGTATTTGTGGATCTAAATCTGGTTAGGTTAAATCAATGATTCCACCGGGTAAAGATTAAGATATAATAACTAGGTTAACCAAAGCGTAGATCTGACAGTTTCGATGACGATAACCTGCAAAACTTTACACCGTGAGCTCACTACGGGAAGGACAAGAATGGGGGTCTTCTCGTAACCACCTTCCGGCGTGAGAATAAGTATCGTTCTTGTATAGAGAGAAAGTACATAAATAATTGATGAATTATGTGAAGTGTGAATGAATACCTCTTGATGATGAATTAAGTATTTATAGCCGGTGGTTAAAGGAATATTATTGGTACAACTGTCTCCTTCTAGAAGATATTCCTTCTAACTAACTGGACACGTGGCAGTATTTGATATGAGATGACAGCTAGCCATGTGCACAGTTATAACAACCTATCCAGCTGCCATCCTCTGACTGGCTGCCTTGTCACATGCTCTTCACGAAAGAATAATTGTATTAACCTTCTAGAAGGAAGTTAGTTACAGCTGCTCTGTTGATGTCAACCTCTCATCATTCCGCGTTTGGAAGGCTTCCGCATACGCGACTAATCTTTTACCCTTCATAGCGGATTGTACTTTATGATGCATGTCCTTCCTGTTTCATGTGGGTGATGAGGATGACCCCAGATGACTTCTGAGGAAGTCCTGGATGACCCTCGAATACTACTTGTTTTAGACAAAAATCTGTTAAGGATCAAGTATCCAAATCTGTTAAGTAAGGTAAGGTGCTAACTTGATAATGACAAGTGTGTAATCGGAATATTAGTGAACACAAAGGTTTGATCACGAGGGAAAAAGCCCTTAACCAAGATAGTTTTACTTCGGTCAAAACTTATCAAGGTAATCTTTGGTAAAATAACTCCGGTCAAGGATTAATAAGATAATCTTTGGTCGGATTACTTTAGTCAATGATCAACAAGGTAACCTTTGGTCGAGGAGTATGTGATTATCGTGATCTCCGGCACAAAAAACCCCCGGACGGTGAAAACTATCACCGTCGATTATATTAATAAACAAAAGGTGGTTACAAATGTGGTGGAGTGTATGATCGAGATTACAAAGTATGCTAGTGTAGAGAGAATGCTTGTTTCTGCTCTAGAGTGTGTGTGATAGTACATGTGTCTTTTCTAGCTGATCATTACCTCTATTTATACATAAAAGATAATAACTCTATGAAGTTATGAATAATAAAGACTATTAACTAATAATCCCTAAAAATCCGCCATTGCCTTCAATATAATTGTAACTGCCACTTTGACCACGTGCTCCATCACTCAGGCTGCGAAATAGGGGGAAGACCAGGTCTTGGAGCCGTTATAGTTGATAAATATCAGCCTTCATATAAGAAACAACCGTTAACAGCACCAATATACCGAGGATCCATGATCCTGACCTAGCTCTGGAACTCTTCAGAAGGATAATTGATCCAGACACGTCAATATCTTCTTGACTGCAAGTTAGTGGATAGACTGAGTCTTCTAACCGTTATACCTGCTAAATATAAGACTATACATGAGAACAACCGTTAGTAAATAATAAGTACTGTGGATCCTCGATTCTGACGGGATCTGGAACACACGCTAAGGATAACTGATCTAAAACACATGCCAGGATAACGTATCTACATTATCAAATTTCTGTGCACTAACAATTGCCCCCAAAATGGGGGTGTGATAAGATCACAGCTGTCATTTTGCCTTTGAATTCGAGTTCCAGCTTATCCTTCTTCTATCACGCTTCTCAGTTTGATAACTTTTCTTTGTCGGCCAAGCTTTCTTTAAATTGTGCTTTGTAGGTGCTCAGAAGTCTGGAAAGTCTACTTCTCAATTTTCTCTTGAAGACATTGACTGTCTGATTGTTAAGAAAGAGACTCCAAAGTCCACAGCTATCCATGAACCACGCCCGTAAGGATCCTTTATCCTCCTTATTTGCTACTGTAAATCCGAATTTCTTTTGTACTTATTCTGCTGCATCTCACAGGCCTTGGATTCTGCTAAGAGCTATCATGATAACTGTTAGTAACACCTACTTAACCCGGGTGGATGGTCCATCTTTCGTATGGTGAAATCCGGGTTAAGGATTTTGGATAAGTCCAGGTGACTTATGTTTACAAAATTTTGACTATTAGCTTGTTACTTGTTATTTTGAAAGTTTGTTTGATATAGCTTTAGTCTCATTGAAAGTTTTAAGAAATAATCTTGAGTAAAAATTTTAGAATAAAATATCCTTACAAAAATAAACCAGGATCTTAAATCCTTATAAAAAAATAATGAATCCTTATATCTATGAAGATATAAACTGAAATCAAATAAGTGTAAACCGATAAACAGAAATCATACCATAAGGTCTAGTTAGACCTACGTTACCATAAGTATTGAGCTCTTAATGATCCTTAAAGGAATAACTTTAGGATCCAGGATCCTCAGTTTCTTGATCTTCAGAAGGAACTTAGAAAATCTGTTGCAAATAATTCATAATATCAACTGGGATTAAACCCATTAAGCTGGGGACAAGCCCAAATAATAAAATGGGGACAAGCCCGTGCAACTGGGGACAAGCCCGTGTAATCTGGGGACAAGCCCGTACAACTGGTGTTAAACTGGAGACAAGCCCAAATACTAGTGTTAAACTGGGGACAAGCCCAAACTGGGGACTGGCCCAAAGATACGGATGCTAACTGGAGACATGGCCCTTGAGAAGAGGTGAAAACCCATTAAACCTTAGGAAATGGTACGTCTACCATTATTCGTAGGATCCTCCATATAGCCGGAGACAACGAAATTGTCAGCTACTAAGCGTGTACCGGTCCCGCTGCCCTGAACTATACGTCGGATAGCGTGCGCAACTGGCGATCGTGAGAAAGGTGAACCTTTAAACCTTAGGGGATATGACCATCGGGGGTCATACCCAATCGTGGGCAAGGCCAAGGGAAATAGTAAAGTACCTTATATGTAAAGGAGAGGTGGCCAACCTCTTAGACAATGAACCTCTTATTGAAATCTGCATTGTTACTTAAAAACTTAGAAAAGATAAATGTTAAGAATATATTATCCTTAGAATAACAAGAATAAAAAATGGATAAGTAATCAGATAGATATTACCGATTTTAGGATCCTTGATCCTTTTAGGATAATATATCCTCTCAGGATACTGAATCCTGATTAGAAAAAGTACTTCTTTAGGTGGATAGCATTCCATGCTCTTAGTAGTCTATTGCCTTCCATTGTGAGCAAATGATATGCCCCCCTTTCCTTCTTCCGACTCAATCTGATAAGGTCCTTCCCATTTGGGGGCTAGCTTCCCATCAACCGAATTTGTTATATTTTGGAAGGCTTTCCTTAACACTAGATCTTCTTCTTGAAATCTTCTGATTCTGATATTTTTATTGTATGTCCCAGCTACCCTTTGTTGATAAGCTGCCATTCTAATCTTTGCTAGGTCTCTGAGTTCTTCTATAGTATCCAAGTCTTCAAGAAGTATTTCTTCATTGGCTTTAGGATCACGGATGCTCGTTCTCTCAGTAGGAACCACCATTTCTGTGGGAATTACTGCTTCGGATCCAAACACCAATGAAAAGGGTGTTTGGCCTGTTGCATTCTTTGGAGTTGTCCTGTCTGCCCAAAGAACATAAGGAAGTTCTTCAGCCCATTTTCCCTTCTTGGATCCTAGCTTCTTCTTTAGATTTTTGATGATGATCTTGTTGCTAGACTCGGCTTGGCCATTGGCTTGGGGATGAACCGGAGTGGAAGTAATCATTTTGATGCCCCAACTGTCACAAAAGTTAGTGGTTCTATTCCCGATAAACTGGGAACCATTGTCACAAACAATTTCAGCAGGAATACCAAATCTAGTTATAATATTTCGTTTAATAAAAGATATTACTTCCCTTTCTAGGACTTGTACAAATGCTTCTGCCTCAATCCATTTAGAGAAGTAGTTTGTCATAGCAAGCATAAAGACTTTTCCACCGGGTGCTTTTGGTAGCTTGCCTACAATATCCATACCCCATTTCACGAAAGGCCATGAAGAGGATATAGGATATAAAGGCTCCGCTGGCTGATGAAGGATGTTTGCATGTCTTTGACAAGCATCACATTTTCTTAAATACTCCACTGCATCCTTCTTCATTGTTGGCCAGAAGTATCCAGTTCTAAGTATTCTAGAAAACAATGCTCTTCCACCTGTGTGATTGTCACAGTCTCCTTCATGAAAATCCTTGAGTACTTATTTGATCTCAGGATTCTCGATGCACCTCAAGTATGAACCTGCAAGAGATTTCCTATATAGTATATCATCTAATAAAATGTACTGCGATACCTTGAGTTTGAAGGATCTGGGATTCTCTTTTGTTGGAATTTCTCCTGTTTGGATGTACTTTTTGATCGGGAGGATCCAGGATCCTTGATTGTCCGAGGATAATGGATCCCAAAGTACAATCTGCTTATCACTTGTTATTTCCCCAACTTCTTGCTCTCCTATTGCTGGCGAGAGTATGTGAATAATTGGGATCTTCGTATTTTCTGGTATTTTTAGGGATGAGGCTAAATTTGCCAAAGCGTCTGCACTGGCATTTTCTTCTCTTGGTACCTGTACTATACTAAATACTTCTAAGGATTTTGCTAATTCCTTCACAATTTCTAAATATTTGATCATATTTTCACCTTTTACGGTATAGGAACCGTTAAAGTGGTTAGTAATGAGTAAAGAATCCATATACACTTGAAGATACCTGATCCTCATACTTTTGGCTAAAAGTAAACCTGCTATGAGTGCTTCGTATTCTGCTTCATTGTTGGTAGCTTGGAATGCACATGCAATGGACTGGGGTATTATGTCCCTCTGTGGCGATTTCAGTAGTATGCCCAATCCCGTTCCTCTTACATTGGATGCTCCATCTGTGAATAGGATCCAAGGATCCTTGGTCTTTTCCAGTTGTTGGACCTCCAAGTCAGCTTCTTTTTGTAGATCACTAGTGAAATCAGCCACAAAGTCCACCATTGCTTGAGACTTGATTGCTATTCTTGGCTCATAATGGATATCATATGCACTTAACTTCACTGCCCATTTGGGCATTCTACCTGATAACTCTGGTTTTCTAAGAACATTCTTCACAGGATAATTAGTTCTCAAAATAATAGGATGAGTTTCAAAATAATTTCTTAATTTAGTGGATGCCATAATGAGTGCAAGAATTAACTTTTCTAAATGAGAATACCTGGCTTCCGCATCTAGAAGACTTTTACTTACATAGTAAACAGGATGCTGTTCACCTTCATTATCCTTCACCAAGAAGGCACTTACTGCGTTTCCTGAGACGGCTAAATACAGGTATAAGGATTCTCCATCCACAGGTTTCATTAGGGCTGGAGCTGAGGATAAGTAATCCTTCAAGGCTGTAAGCACAGCCTCATGCCTTTCCGTCCATTCAAACTTTTTATTCTTCCTAAGAATGTCGTTGAAGTCCTTGCACTTCTCGGAGGATCTTGAGATGAACCTATTGAGGGCAGCTATTCTTCCTGTGAGCCTTTGGACATCCTTAATGTTAGCAGGATATTTCAAATTGAGGATGGCTTCAATCTGCTCGGGGCTTGCTTCAATTCCTCTCTTCGTCACCATGTATCCCAGAAATTTTCCAGCCTTAACACCAAAGTGGCATTTTGACGGATTCAATTTCATGTTATATTGGTCGAGGATATTGAATGCTTCCTTGAGGTCTCTAAGGTGATCCTCAGCTTTCTTTGATTTTACCACCATATCATCTTTGTAGACCTCCATAGTCCTACCCAACTGATCCTTGAACATCATGTTGACTAATATTTGGTATGTTTCCCCTGCATTTCTTAGTCTAAACGGCATAGTAGTATAACAGTATATGCCGGTAGGAGTCATGAATGTTGTATCCTCTTGATCAGATGGTTCCATCTGAATTTGTTGAAATCCAGAGGAAGCATCCATAAAGGTAAGCATTTCATGTCCTGCCGTTGCGTCCACCATGGAATCTATATGCGGTAATGGGAAAGGATCCTTGGGGCATGCCTTGTTTAAATCAGTAAAATCGACACACACCCTCCACTTTCCATTCTTTTTTGAAACAACAACCACATTAGCTAGCCATCGAGGATATTGAACCTCTCTGATCATACCGGCCTTAAGAAGTTTTTCAACTTCTTCTTGTATAATCATGTTCCTCTCAGGAGCGAATTTCCTTCACTTCTGATGGACGGGTTTAACAGATAAATCAAGGCCGAGTTTATGAGTGATTACCTCTTTTGAAATACCTGTCATGTCCGAGTGTTTGAAGGCAAAAGTAAATCTTCTTCTCCCTAAGAAGGATATTATATCCTCCTCAATCTTACTGGGGATACTGGATCCTAGGTACACCTTTATTTTTGGATCCTCGGGGTCCAATGATACTTCTTTAAGGTCTTTCTCCCGAGCTTCCATCACGTCCCTAGGATGTTGCTGTAGTTGCTATGCTATGGTTGGCTTGGCTGTTGGCTTCATTGATGATGAATAATAGTTCTTGGCCTCCGCTTGGTCACCTACTATCTTTACAACTCCCCAAGGAGTAGGTAGCTTGATGCAATGGTGATAAGTTGAGGCTACAGCCTTCATTTCATAGAGCCACGACCTACCTAAAATAACATTGCAACAGGAAAGGTTATCTATAACACAAAATTTTTGTATGAATTTAACCCTTCGATATAAATTGGGAGGTTGATGTCCCCCAGTGTCTTCTTGGTTTCGCCACTGAAACCAACTAGCACTGAAGTTCTAGGGATGATTTCTGAATCCGGGATGTTCATTTTCTTAAGGACATCATGTTGGATAATGTTGACCGAGCTGCCGCCGTCTACTAGGATCCTGCGTACATAATGGTTAGAGATAAATAAAGTAATAATCAAACCGTCATAATGAGGATCATGTATGTTCATTTTGTCTTCCTTATCGAAGAAGATTCTCTTGTCTGTTGTTAGGGTGGTTGACACGATTGGTTGATCTTCGTTATCCATCTTTATCTCTTTAGCGAGTCTTTTTGCTGCAGAGAAAGAAGTTCCACATATGTCAGAGCCTCCTGAGATGAAATTGACCGTTCGTACGTCCAGCTTGTCCTGGTGAGGATCCTGGATCCTTGAATTGAAGAAGATTCTCTGATCAGTCACTCGAGTAGTGGGGATGAGCGGTCTTCTCTCGTCGTCCAGTTCGAATTCTACTACGGAATCTTCTCTTATGGCACAAGAATCTTGAAATAATTCGTAGTCTCTTGAGACAAGGTTGATCACATGAGCATCTGGCGGTGGCGGTGTTGCTTTCTGTGGAAGGTCTTCAGGATCTTGGATCTTGGATTTCCTCCTTCCCAAGAGTTCTTTAAAGTGACCCTTGCTCAGGAGGTAACCAATTTCCATCCTTAAGCCGATGCATTCGTCTGTTGCGTGGCCAAAATCTTCGTGGAAAGCGCACCACTTAGACTTGTCCTTGAAGCCGACAATCTTCTCATTTTTTCGGGGCCACCTTGCTTTTTCTCCCAGATCCTTCATGGCACAGATCAAGCCATGAGTATCAACAGAGAAACAATAATCGGAGATGCAAGGATAGTCTTCATCGTCATCTCCTTCTTCAACTGCCCGCACGTTGTGATTATTGGGCTTGGCGAACGGCTTTGAATTGTTGTTTCTATTCTAGGATCCTTTATTCTTCTTAGGAGTTTCTTGTTTCGTTTGTCCTCTAAGACGATCCTGGATCCTTTTGTCTTCTTCTAATCGGATGTATCTTAATGCCCTGTTTCTGACTTCGTCTAATGTCCTGCATGGAGTCATCACTAAATCATCATAAAAGGGGTAGCTCTTCTGAATTCCCATCTTGAATGCTTTAACAGCAGTAGTCATGTCAAGATTTGGGATTTCTAGAGCTTCCTTGCCGAATCTGGTGACAAAATCCTTAAGGGATTCATCACTAGGTTGGACAACACGATATAAATCACTGGTTAATCTCTCAAATTTCCGACTACAGGAAAATTGAGTGTTAAATAAGTTAACTAAGTGAGAGAAAGAAGTAATTGAAAAAGGAGGAAGACTTAGCAGCCATTTTAGAGCGGCTCCCGTTAGTGTGGATCCAAAGCCCTTGCAGAGGCAAGCTTCTTTGAGTCTCGCCGGAATTGGATTGATCTCCATCCTTTCCCTATACTGTGCTACATGTTCTTCAGGATCAGTGGTCCCGTCATAAGTCTTCATATTCGGAGTTTGGAACCGCTTCGGGATTTTAGCATCACAGATAGTGGGGCGAATCTGGATACTCTGTGGCTTCTCTCAGGTATCTCGGGGATTAGTCTTATGACTCCGGGAACACTGGATATCATATCCTTGAGCTTATGTAGCTCCTTGGTCATAGCTTGGTTGATACCTGCATCCTGCACGAAACCACGGTTAGCATCTAAGGGTAAAGGATCGTACAATTTACCTCTTTGCTGAGTGAAGGTTGGCATCTCGAATGAGTAGATTGGGTAAGAGGAGTCTGCGATAAGAGTTGGTCCTCCAGAGGCTATGATTTGCATGGGGATTATGTCCCCTTCATGGACTTCGGAGGATCGTTGATGTTGGACGACCGAGGATCCTTGATTCGGGAAGAAGGATCCTTGAGGTTGGGTACCATAGGATCCTTGTGGAAGGATGACTGATCCTTGCCGATAATATGAGGATCCTTGATTCTGCTGACCCATGGATCCCTGTTGAAGGATAGATGATCCTGGCTGAAATAGCGAGGATCCTTGAGTCTGTTGACCCATGGAACCCTGTTGAAAGATAGATGATCCCTGAGAGAACTGAGCCATGGATTCTGGACTGGTGAAATCCAGCATCCTTGGCATCAGGGGGGTGAGATCCTCTGCTGGCCTCTTGTTCTTCTTGAGATCCTCTATCTCACGGAGGATCCTCTGATTTGTCTTGTTCTGCTACTCCATGTATGCTTTAACCTGCGAAAACATAGATGAAACATCACTGTTAGTATTAACCATCGGGGGCAGCAGCAGCATTTTTCGAGCTCTGGAAGATTGGTAGTTGCGTCTTGCTCCCAGCAGCGGCAGGCCGTTGCGTCCCTGTGATTGGCGGAGACATTGGTGGCAAAGTCCTTGATGAGAGAGGAACTGTAGCCGGCATGGTTGACGAAGCAGAGGTTGATTGAGAGGCCATTGATAGTGATATGGTTATGAAAAAGTTGAGAATATAAGAATAATTGGATTATAGCACCAATTGCCCCACGGTGGGCGCCAAATTGTTTTGGACAAAAATCTGTTAAGGATCAAGTATCCAAATCTGTTAAGTGAGGTAAGGTGCTAACTTGATAATGACAAGTGTTTAATCGGAATATTAGTGAACACAAAGGTTTGATCACGAGGGAAAAAGCCCTTAACCAAGATAGTCTTACTTCGGTCAAAACTTATCAAGGTAATCTTTGGTAAAATAACTCCGGTCAAGGATTAATAAGATAATCTTTGGTCGGATTACTTTAGTCAATGATCAACAAGGTAACCTTTGGTCGAGGTGTATGTGATTATCGTGATCTCCGGCACAAAAAACCCTCGGACAGTGAAAACTATCACCGTCGATTATATTAATAAACAAAAGGTGGTTACAAATGTGGTGGAGTGTATGATCGAGATTACAAAGTATGCTAGTGTAGAGAGAATGCTTGTTTCTGCTCTAGAGTGTGTGTGATAGTACATGTGTCTTTTCTAGCTGATCATTACCTCTATTTATACATAAAAGATAATAACTCTATGAAGTTATGAATAATAAAGACTATTAACTAATAATCCCTAAAAATCCGCCATTGCCTTCAATATAATCGTAACTGCCACTTTGACCACGTGCTCCATCACTCAGGCTGCGAAATAGGGGGAAGACCAGGTCTTGGAGCCGTTATAGTTGATAAATATCAGCCTTCATATAAGAAACAACCGTTAACAGCACCAATATACCGAGGATCCATGATCCTGACATAGCTCTGGAACTCTTCAGAAGGAAATTGATCCAGACACGTCAATATCTTCCTGACTGCAAGTTAGTGGATAGACTGAGTCTTCTAACCGTTATACCTGCTAAATATAAGACTATACATGAGAACAACCGTTAGTAAATAATAAGTATTGTGGATCCTCGATCCTGACGGGATCTGGAACACATGCTAAGGATAACTGATCCAAAACACATGCCAGGATAACGTATCCACATTGTCAAATTCTGTGCACTAACACTACTTCAAGGGTATTTGGAGCTTTTCGCTACCCTACCTCTATATAAACCGAATTGGAAAGTGCGTAACGATATTAATCATAAAACCGTTGATTCATTTCTAAGTGATTAAAAGAAAAGTGGGTAACGTGCATGATGTAAGGATTTGGCAGAATACTTGGCTAGGAAATTCTCCTATTGCTTCCTAGTTTCCTCGCCTTGCGACTATAAGTTGAAGAGGATTGATTGATTGTCAATAATCATCAATTAAGTGTGAATTCGGTTTAGAATTGAAGGAGATGTCTGAGAGGTGGCAAAGATAAGGAACATTTCAATTCTCTTTGATCTTTATTAGAAGGTATTCAGTTATCAAACAAAGAAAATGAATGGTGGTGAGATTTTAATATTCAAGATGGTTTAAGGTGAAAGAGGTTAGGAAACACATTGGCAAATGTAACCGACCAACTAATAGCAACACAATGATATTGTCCATTTTGGCTGTGACGAACCTGTTGGGTTTTAGAAAAATTAGCAAAGTCATATAACCACAATTTATATGAAAAACGCAGCGGATAAATTTGTTTTAAATTTTGTTATTTAGATGAATATAAAACCAATTTTATAAACAAAACCAAAAAACTCGAATCCATATACGAAACTACATACCATCAACGTAACCATAGAGTGTTATAGCATACTACCTTCAAGATGTTAAAAACGATGAAGAGGATGAAGATTTGAGTAGCTAGTCTTCAAAAGAGAGAAGAGCCTCAAGCTTGTATACCCACAAGCCACCAACAAACACCTTCTCTTGCAAGGATTTGATTGCAAAAAGTTCTCATTCCTTGTTCTTCTTCCTTGGACGATTTTGAGAGAGAAAAAGAGGGAGATTTCTTGTTCTTGCATGCACTTGAATGAATGATAGAGAAATGAGTTTTTCAAAGTCCTTTAATCAAAGGATGCATGTATATTTGAATGTTGGGACCATCCCAATACAATAATTTATATTATTATTAATGTATTCCAAATATTGCATGTTACACTTTGATATATTTTGTGACATGTAACAAATAATGTGTCACATTATAACTCATTTGTCTCTTATATTATTTAACCCAATTAAATAATATCATAAGATAACATTTCCAAATAAATTATCCATATAATTTATTAGTTTTTCAAGTGCAAATATTTAGAAACCCATTTCCTACATATCTTAAGTGTTTTTCTAGATTGTTATTGGGTATGACCCGAATTGGATCATAACGCACTAGCCACATCGATTTAATATGTCTCTTGGGCAGACCGAATCCAACATAACCACCATCGCCTCACAGATTTGATTTTGGTTGCCTACGTGGAGACTTCCCAGGAGGTTACCCATCCTGATACTACTCCCCACATGAACACGCTTAACTATGAAATTAAGCACCCAAAACGCGTTATGATGAAAGAATATATTCACCTCATTATAAAAAGCTGTCTTAGTCGTTACCTGAATTTTTAGCTAGTTGTTAAGCTTATTGAGGCACTGGTTAATATCATTTAAGTCTATTATCGTCTAAGCTAAAACCTTAGACAAGGTTATTGTCAAACCTTTGGAAAGTTTTAAACTATATATGGGTAATATTTTTGTAAGTACACGTTCTGAAAAATATACGTTACTTCATAATAAAAAAATGTCATAAGAGGAATAATGATTGTTTTAGTAGTGGGCCACATTTATGTCTTTTATATAGTCTCTATCGAAAGACTATTTTGAACAATAGTTTTAAATCTATGAAAACCGGACCCTGGTAAAAGTCGGAGATTAGACCACGTAACTTGCCTGAGTATTGAAATGGCCTATTATGCACTTAGGTCGAGAATCATAATCAAATGTCAAGGGGTTATCGACCAGTTCAACCTTTTTAATAGCGTGAATATGCTTTACATTTTAATCTCTTTTTAATTACAAGGATATGTGTTATCCACTTTTAAGAGTCGGAAAAGAATTATGAAGTGTTGGTTGAAATCTTTGTAAAATGTCATGATGAAAGGTAGTAACTAGACACCTGGGCTAAAATACACGTGTGTCTGGATCCTTACGTATATGGTATATGGTAGATATACCACAGTCATGTTGACATTGGGGCGCGCAACCGTCCTTAGAGTAGTTTGTGTGTAAGCTTAGTTCCAATGAGATGGGATGGAGACCCACTGAGTCATTGAACGCTACTGGTGTTGTGTGCTAACTAGTCATGAAACTTCTTTTAAGTCGTTAGCGTTATTCACCATCCGTGTGTTTACGTATTTTCAACTTTTTTTTTCAAGAAATCCAGGATGAGGATAGACAAGGATAGATGTTGGAGGAATAGAAGATTTCTAGGCATAGTTTACAGCTGATGGCTATGCCATTGTGTAAACAGTGCATATGTGAACTTGATTTAAACAAGTTAAGTTTTCTAAATGAATGGATATTTAGGTCCCGGATTTTATAGATGTGTTATTTATTCAAACAAAATTTATGTCGTGTAGACAAACTTTGATGGATTGAAAAAATTTGTACCAACTATTAGTCACACAACTGAGCCCCTAAGGCCAAGTGTGACAACATGTGATTGAGTTTTTATAAGTTTATGTATATGAAAGCTGAAATAATATATGTGTGTGTGTGTGATAGTTCTCAAGTGAATCTAAAATGAGATGTGTGAGAAATCAATATAGACCACTCCTTTAAGTTTAAATAGGTTAGAGACATGGGTACCATATGGACGGAAATTATAATAAAACACAAATATTAATAGATATTTATATAATTGAACAATTTGTAAATTTTAACGTAGTATCAATTGATATATTCATAAATATTGTTTTTGTAATGAAGCTAGAGCAAAAACACAGAAGTAATGGGAAAACTAATAATAGTGTTAAACCAATGAATGCATCGTTTGATTAGATTGATCAGTGAGTGTATAAGATTAAAATATGAAATAGCCATTTAAAGTGTGTATAAGATTAACATATGAAATAATCATTTAAATTTATAAAATTGATAAGTGACCAAGATAATTGTTTAGTAATGTATATACAGTTATTACAAATGAAATTACATATGTAACTGAATACAACAATGGAAAATATCAATAAAAAAATTTCACACCCATCAAATATATCCTTGTACACATTACACAACATTTATCATTTTATTTGTAACATTACCATCTTTATCTTAAATAAGTAGTTTTAAGTCGATTTATAGTTTTCACTCTGAATAACACCACATGCTATTTTCCATGTGTAAAGATACAACCCACCCTAGATAAATGCAAATATGAATCGATGTTTATATATTTCAATAAATTTAAATTTTACGTCATTTTACATGAATTCTGCAACCATTAAATGAAGTTCTAGTTGACTCTAAATAGTTAGAAACTTTAAGTTCATAACCATTAGTTAACAAACTAATTTGCTATCAGTAGAAAGATAAATTCCCGAACTATTTGTTACATTCTTTTTTTTTTTTTGAACGACCAACTAAGTAACGTCGGGTACTTCGTACGCGGCCTCCATTGGCTAAAGGTAGCTCGAGCCGGCCAATAGTACGGACGGATGGAGCCCCTAGCGGTCCACCTATTGAGGGATTCATCGGATAAAACCCGACCCCCATGCCCGCCAAATGGCACGACAACGAGGAGCCGGTAAAACCGGGTGAGATCAGGACTCGAACCCTAGCAAGCAAGGGTCTCCCTCATATCTCCGATATAAATTGGTGATAGTGAGGTAAATATAAGTGCTAATAGTTTATTACAAAAAAACATGTTTGGACCCAAAGAACATCTCGTAACTGAATTCAAACATTTGGAGGCTTGTAGGTTGCTTGTTAGAATGTAAAGGGTAAATATCAACACTAAATCATTATACATATTATCTTTTTTAAAAAGAATTACTCTTTAAAATAGTAACCAAGTTTTAGAATTGTTTGAATTAAGTCACTGATAAAATATTTTGTTTCAATCAAGTCACTAAAGTTCCATTTGATAAGTTCCATTTGATATTTAAATCCCATATATATGACCTCAATATAGCAAGTTACCCAAGTTTTTTTTTAACATAAAAAAAGAGTACTATTTTATGTACATAATACCTCGTCCCAAACCTAACTTCTTTATTCCTCTCACCAGAATGTTTCACAATCATATCATTCATTTTAAACATGTGAGTTTTAAAGTTCCATGATAGTTTATATCTTTTTAAAGAAAGAAAAACCCTTAAAAGTTTCTTATAACGACTTTTGTCGTAGTTTTTTATTAATTTTGGGATGAAATTTCCAAAAGTATGAAATGCTGTAATAATTGCTATTTTTCATTCTCGAAAATCCGACACGATTAAAATTTTTGATTTTCATGTAAGGTTATTTGTTTATTAAGATATTTATCATTAATTTGGATTTGTTGAGTTACAACCTCGATTTTAGTGTTATATTATTATTATTATTATTATTATTATTATTATTAAATCATAAATAATTTATTTATTAACATTATTTTTATATGTGCAAATACTTGAATATATGTTCATTTCATTGTTTACATATGTAATCGTTAATTTGACACGTTGAACCGGGTATGTCTATATTAATATTTTAACATGTAACATAAATAATTATGGTCATCTTAAATCAATTTTTATCCTAATTATTTTTTATTTTTTATTTTTTTTGCATCTTTTATTAAAAGAAAAACATCTTTTTAGCATATTCCAAACACAACTTTCTCTCCAAAACTTGCCTACTTAACCCTCTTCTAATCACAACTATAAATACCCCTTCTTCTTCTTCTTCTTCTTCTTCTTCCAATGGAGTTTTAAATTTATATTTTCATGTGTTTGTTCATCTCAATATCACAAGGAGGCATAAAGTTTTGTTATGTTCATGTTTTCTTGTTTTTGTTCTTCGTTTATTATTATTTTATTATTGTTATAATGGTTATAAGAACATCACATAATTATGTTTATGATCCAACCTAATCTATACACTATTGTGTATAGGGTGAAGGAGACAAAAATCACAAGGTTGCAAGATTATCTTTTATGTTCACACCTTAACAAGTTCATACATTTTTGAAGTTTTTGTTTGTTTTATTTATGTTGATTAAATAACCATAAAGATTTTGATTATACATGACGACACGTATTGTATTTAACATACTTAAAATAGTTCATAATTTTCTTTATCAAAATCCATTCCAAAGCATCAAAAAACATTGTTGTTTACCATGTTCAAGATTTGACAGAAAAATTGTTTGACAAAGGATAAGCAATAACTTAGTCATAACAAACTGGAACGATGCAAGGACAAAACCTATCATTACCTTTATTGAGTTACGGTTCTAACGACTGTTTATTTATAATTTATTTCTTTCGTATGGTTTAACAATCATTATTTTAAAATTAGTACGCAGATTTGTACCCTTTGTGAATATCGACTATTTTAGCCTATCTCGTGTCCGAATCGGGGCAAACTTTCTAAAGAAAAGTTGTTACTTACGTACGTATTTAGTTACTCGAGATTTTATAGTTTTTGAGAAGTTATTGATATTTTTAAACATTTATGGAATTGGTGACATAAATCTATCCAAAACTGATTTCGTTTTTCTTGTTTCTTGTGATATGTTTCTTTGACCTTTATTTATCCAACACATTCTAAATAGAAGCCTTAATTACTTGGATTTAGGGCTTACTCGTTAGGACTCAGCCAAGCTTAACCAAAGATCCGAACTTTTCATTCAGCAATCAAAGTAATCACACTCCCCTTTTTACTGTTTTATAACTTCGAAGCTTTATGGATACACAACTTTATTATTTATTTATTATACAAGTATATACTAAAACACTATTCCACTATTTACGTATATGTGATATTGCTCGATTAGTTACTAATTGCTAAATAATTATGTGTTTACAGTTTTCATGGTAGGTTGGTATCTATTCTCATCCTCATAGTATGATCATACGTCGTCCAAGTAAACATGTACGATTCTAGTGGCATGTTGAGAAGACACTTTTATTTATGTTATGTTAATTAATGTAATGCACAACATTCCAAAATATTGTCATTTTCATTATCATATATATCTCAAATTGTGATTACTTTCTCAACATTACTTAGTGTAAGGCCTCGTTACCGGTGCCCTACACTGGACGTTGGATGTACTCATAAACACAGTTCTACATATCAGAGTTAGTTAAAACTTTACGCGAAATATAAAACTTTCTTTAAACATTCATAACATTTCATAAACTTGTCTTAATCAAATATTTTTGTCTTTCAATTTAAACGTCAATTCATAAAAACAACTTGAGTCTTCATATGCCAGTCTCTTATTCTTCTGTCATGTGTCCCGCTCAAGCTAGTTGTCTCATTCTACTCACCTATGCGCATACTAAAAGTCAGCTACGCTGAGTGAGTTCTAGTTTATCATACAACATACAATTAGTTCACATACTAGCACACATGCCCAAAGGTGTGTACACCATTCATACTTAACTTGTTCACATTACTTTCTTACATACGTTTGTACATTCATTCTTCATACTTTCTTTACCTTCATAGTACATACATAACCATCCATACTACTTGAAGAGCCTTCCGCCCTATAAACTCACAGATATTGTAAGGGTCTGGTCCTAACATCACAGATATTATTAGGGTTTGGTCCCTACCCTCACGGATATTATTAGGATATGGTCCCTATCCTCACATATATTATTATGGTCTAGTCCATATCCTCACATATATTATTAGTGTATGGTCCCTATCCTCACAGATATTATTAGGGTCTGGTACCTTTATTCCGTGCAACCATACCATACCTTTCTATACATACTTTCCTTATCAATACGTGTAATATCCAAAGATCGTTCACGTACTATCAAGCATTCATTCATAATATATAAACAAACATACTTTCCTTAACGATACGTGCAATATCCAAAGATCGTTCACGTACTATCAAGCAATCATTCATAATATATAAACATACATATTTTTCTTAACAATACGTGCAATATCCGAAGATCGTTCACGTACTATCAAGCATTCATTCATAATATATAAACATACATAATTTCCTTAACAATACGTGTAATATCCGAAGATCGTTCACATACTATCAAGCATTCATTCATAATATAAACATACATACTATCACATTCATTGTCAAGAGATACACTTACCATTTAAGGTAAGTGTATTAATATTCACATTGAGTATGCACACAACCCTGAAAAAATAACAAGGAAATGGGGCTAGAAAGTCACCTGGACTCTGTTGCGTTCGCCGTTAACGGTTTATCCCTTATTCGACTGAGCTCGGCTAACTGTACATTAATTAAATACATCAAAGCTTGTCCTAAATACATTATTCAGATTAAAGCCAAAATGGCTAAGTATAGTTTATTCTAGTAGCCTCATGAGTCATTGTTTTTCATAGGTATGGCCTTGTGTTTAATTACATTAGGTTAGAATATGATCTCATCTAATCATCAATGCATCCGAATGACTTGATGTTGGAATCCGTCATGCCCTTAGATGGATGTGTATTTGATTCATAAGCATAGCCTCATATTCGAATATAGTTTCATTCGAACGTATATGTTGCATTTGAAGTATTCAATGTATTCTAATACACACAACGTAAGCGAGTCCTAATGTAATCGAGTCCCACTGTATTCGATCATACATAATGTATGCGGGTCACCCAATGTAATCGATCATAGATAGGTATTCGAGTGACCATGTAATCGATTACATATAGGTGTATTCGAGTGTCCATGTAATCGATTATCTATATGTATTCGAACCCTTTTCATTGTAATCTAGTTAAGCATGCATTCGAATATGTATACATGTATGCGAGTTTCTATAAGTGTTTGAATGAGGTAATGTAATCGATTACCACCTTTGTATTCGAGTTATGCCAATGTGATCGAGTATCCTTAATGTAATCGAACGTATTTGTTGTAATCGAGTCTGTATATTGTATTCGAAACTCTTAATGTAATCGAATAAGTATAGTGTATGCTAGTCCTTGATTGTAAAAGAGTATGCCCTTTATATGCTAGTCCTCTTTGTATTCGAACATCCTTAGTGTACTCGGATGATGACCTTGTATGCGAATATATGGATGCATGCGAATACATACATTGTATTCGAACCATAATATAATCTAATGTCTATTTGTATTCGAACCATAATGTAATCGAATGTCTACTTGTATTAGAACATTCCAAATGCATACGAAAGAGCTACAATGTATTCGAGTTTTAATAGTGTAATTGAATGGGCATATATATTAGAGTTACTCCATTGTATTCGAGTTATGTATATGTATTCGAATCTTAACATTGTATTCCAATGAGCTGTACAGTTTGGTCCTTTAGGGACGTTTTTCATGACTTTAATACCCTATTATGGTCCTAAATCATTCCAAAAACGTTCCCCTAACCATGTTCGGCTAAGACTTAACCCGGTTACCAATAAAGCTTGAACCTTTATGGGTTTAAAACATTCAAAGGCTAGATATAGGGTTTCTTTATGAGTCGTATCTATCCACGGCTTCGTTATGTTTATTTCGAACATCAATATAGTAACTTTATAGCTTATCTATACCCGATCTACTCTAGAGTTAAGTCTCATGGCAAACCGTTCATAAAAACGAAATCTTTAAGATAAAGAGCATACCTTTAATCATTTGTTAGGTTACGATTAGCTTCGGTAATAAACAATAATCTTGTATCTTGCTTGTATATCAAAGATCTTACAAGATATAGCTCGGTTTGGTCTCAGATCTTCTTTCCTTGCGTGCGGCCGTGTTTGGAGATGTTTGTGTGTGTTTTAGAGTGTGTAGAGAATAAGGAAGATAAGAATGACGGTTTTTGGGTTTTAGGGAGGTTTAAGGAGGTATTTATACCCTCTCAGGCCCATCCCATCCCTTATTCCATCTTTCCCTACCCAAGCCTATACTCTTTATTATATTTAATATTTAATCTTAATTAAATATGAACACACGTTTAACAAACACAAATTCCTTTATTTATTATTATAAGTTTTAGGATGTTATAAGTCTTCCTTCCTTAAAGAGTTTTCGTCCCCGAAGCCTAACTACTACTAAAATAATTCCGGGTAAAACTTGTGCATTTCTTCCTCAACTTCCCAAGTGGCGCCTGATCCCTTGCGATGCTTCCATATCACTTTCTCTAAGGGTGGTATAACCTTGTGACGAAGTTGCTTTTCCTTGCGCTCAACTATCTCTATCGGTTGTTCAATGTAGTTCAACCGTTCATCAACCTCAATATCTACCAGTGGCACATGAGACGTGTCATCAACCAGACACTTCCTCAAATGAGAAACATGGAAGGTTGAATGAATTCCTTCTAACTCCTCGGGTAAATCTAGCTAATAAGCCACTTCACCCACACGCTTGACAATCTTGAACGGTCCTATGTACCTTGGACTTAGCTTTCCTCTCTTTCTAAAACAAATAATTCCCTTCCAAGGCAAGACCTTGAGCATCACATTGTCACCAACGTTAAACTCAATCGGCTGTCGCCGCTTATCAGCAAACGGTTTCTGACGGTCTTGAGCAGCTTTCATTCGTTCCTTGATCTGATCGAACCTTGACGAGGTTTCTTGAACTACTTCCAAACTTCCGAGCTCTTTCTGACAAATCTCTCCCCAATATACGGGGGTTCTACAACGTCTTCCATACAACATCTCAAACGGTGGCATACCAATGCTCGAATGGTAGCTGTTGTTATAAGAGAACTCTGCCAGATGCAGATGGTCATCCCAACTTCCTCCAAAGTCTAAGACACAAGCACGTAGCATATCCTTAAGGTTTTGGATTGTCCTTTCAGTCTGTCCATCTGTTTGAAGATGATACGTCGTACTGATGTTCAATCTTGTTCCCATAGCTTCATGGAAATTCTTCCAGAATCTCAAAGTAAATCGAGTGTCTCTATCAGACACAATCGACAGTGGCACTCTGTTCTTAGTCACAACCTCTTTTATGAACAAACTTGCTAACGTTTCTAACGTGATAGCCTCTCGTATATGTAGAAAGTGAGCACTTTTGGTCTAACGATCCACTATCACCCAAATGGTATCATGATGCTTAGCTGTACGAGGTAGCTTAGTATGAAATCCATGGTGATGTGTTCCCATTTCCATTCAGGTATCTCCAAAGGCTGCTTCATTCCATAAGGCTTCTGATGCTCTGCTTTAACTTATAAACAAATTAGTCACTTACTGACATAATCTACCACATCATTCTTCAATCCTGGCCACCAGTAGTCTCTTTTCAAATCTTGATACATCTTGGTGGATACTGAATGAATCGAGTATCTCGACTTGTGAGCTTCATCTAAGATTCGAACTCTGAGATCCCCATGGCGTGGAACCCGCATACGTTCAAATCTAATCTTAACACCATGAATGTTTTCCATTAGTTCGTCTTGTTGCCCTAAATTTCTTTCCTTCTTCATTAGTCCATCATCGCAAGCACCTCAGACTGTACCTTAATGATTTCTTCAAAGAGATACGAGCTAACAATTAACTTATACAACTTCACTATTGCAATGATTTTCTCATTCTTGCGGCTTAGTGCATCAGCGACCACATTAGCTTTTCCCGGATAGTACTTGATATCGCAGTCGTAGTCCATTATCAATTCTAATCATCTTCTCTGTCTCATGTTTAACTCTTTCTACTTGAAGAAGTACTTTAAACTTTTATGGTCTGTGTAAATAGTACACTTAGTACCATACAGATAATGTCTCCATATCTTTAAGGCATGCACTACTGCTGCTTGGTCTAAATCATGCGTCGGATAAGTACTTTCATGAACCTTCAATTTTCTGGACGCATAATCTACAACGTTTCCTCGTTGCATTAACACGCAACCTAATCCACGATGCGAAGTATCAGTACAAACAATCAAATCCTCGTCACCATCGGGTAAAGCAAGGATTGGAGCTTGTGTGAGTCTTTTCTTTAATTCCTCAAAAGATTCTTCTTGAAACTTACCCCAACTAAATACTACAAACTTTCGGGTCATACCGGTCAACGGTGAGGCTATCTTGGAAAAGCCTTAGATGAATCTCCTATAATAGCCAGCCAACCTTAAGAAGCTTCGTATATCAGTCAGCAATCGGCATCTGCGGAGTCTTCCAATTCGTTATCGCCTCAATCTTAGCTGGGTCCACGGTAATCCCTCTAGATTAATCACGTGGCCTAGAAATTGCACTTCTCGCAACCGGAATGCGCATTTCGAAAACTTAGCATACAACTTTTATTCCTTCAGAACCTCCAATAATTCCCTCAAATGCTCAGCATGCTCCGACCTCTTTGAATAAATCAATATATCTTTAATGAAAACGATAACTGACTTATCTAACATTGGCCGACACACCCTATTCATCATGTCAATAACTGCTGCGGGAGCATTCGTTAGACCGAATGACATCACGAGAAATTCGTAGTGTCCATATCGCGTCTGAAACGCTGTCTAAGGGATGTCTTCCTCTTTCACCTTTAGATGATGATAGCCTGATCTGAGATCTATTTGGGAGAACCAACTCGAACCTTGCAGTTGGTCATACAAATCATCAATCCGTGGCAACAAATATCTATTCTTCACCGTAAGCTTGTTCAACTCACGATAGTCAATGCACATTCACATACTTCCATCCTTCTTAACAAACAACACCGGTGCGCCCCACGGGGAAACACTTGGTCTTATAAAACCTTTTTCGAGGAGTTCTTGTAGTTGGGACATCAATTCTTTCATCTCGGACGGCGCTAGACGGTAAGGTGCTTTCGCGGCGGGCTGGGATCCTGATATTAAATCTATCTTGAATTCTATTTCTCGCTCCGGTCGCAACCCCAGAAGATCCTCAGGGAATACTTCTGGGTAGGGACACACGATAAGAACATCTTTCATTTCTTTCGTCTCGGCCGTAGCGTTGACAACATACGCCAGGTAGGCACCGCACCCTCGTCGTAACAAACCTTCAGCTTTCATCATCGAAACGACATTAAGCCCATAACTTTCCTTATCACCATAAACCAACACCGTACTACCATCCAAGGACTTTAACCTTATTATCCTACTCATACACACTATTTGAGCTTCAAACTCAGATAACCAATCCATTCCCAAAACCACATCGAACCCTCCTAAGGTCATCACATACAAAGTAACAGGGAACTCACGTACCTCTAACTCTATCTTACAATACTTAACCATTTTTATTATTTTAACCGAGGTGTCACTAGCGGTTTCTACTATAAAGGTTTCAGGCACTCGGAAACATTACATTTTAGCTAATTTACTAATGGTGTAGCTACAAAACTCTTATTAGCACCTGAATCAAACCATATTGAATCAGAAATACCGTTTACTAGAAACGTACCTGTCATAACATCTGGGACCTGCTTGGCTTGCTCCCGGGTCAGCATGTAGGCCATGGTCTTTGGCCTTGCTTGATTAGTATCCTTATTTTTATTTCCACTTCCTCCAGCTTCACCATCGGTGCACTCTCTTGCCATATGGCCTGTCTTGCCACATTTGTAATACGCGGGCTTTGCAGTGCACTCATTGGCATAATTCCCTACCTTCCCGCACTTATAACACACATTAGCATGCATTCTCACCGTGAGTTTTCCCATATTTGTGACAGACATCTGAACTCTTACTCCACTTTCACTCCCCTCCGTGCATTTTACCACAAGTCTTGCACGACTTCTTCTCCCATACCTTCTGCTTCTTGTCCCTCAGGTTCCACAATTGAGTACCGGGTCGTTTGACAGAAGCGACCCACTTCTTATCTTTCTTCTCTTCAACCACCACATCGTCCACTTCCAGGTCATCATAAACCATCTCTGCGAGTTCAACAGTAGAGTCAAAAGTAGCCGGTTTATTTGCCCTGACTAGCCTGCGGACATTCTGTGGTAGTCCTCTCACATAGCACTTGATTCTCTTGGTCTCAGTGTTAACCATATCAGGCACCAACCTAGACATTCGGTTGAATTCGATAGTATACTCACGGTGTATCATCTTACCAGCCTTCAAATTCAAAAACTTCATCTCAGCCCTTTCCACCTCAGCATCAGCACAAAATCGTTTCATGACCATCTCCTTCAGGTCATCCCATTTCAAGGCCTTATTCTCCTCCCGACTCTTCCTCTGTTTAACAGACTCCCACAAGTACATTGCCACATCACCGAAGGATTAAGTAGCATAACCCACAGCTTGGTCGGGACGACACTCGCTAATTCAGATAACCTTATCCATCGCGGTTATCCATTAGAGGGTAGCGATTGCGTCTCCTAAACCAGTCAGTTTTGGCGGTTCGCAACCTTTGAAGGACTTGTAGTTACACCCGTCTCGGCCTCTATTCCTGTCATCAACTTTCACAGATCGAACCTCACTTGAATCACCCTTCTCTCCCTCATCATCTGTCTTACCATTTTCACTCGACCTTTCAGCAGTTCTTGCATGACTTTCAGCCAACTTTTCAGGATTCCAGTTCTTCGCGGCAGCTGCTGCAGCTTGAGCAATGGTAGCTTGAACTGCAGGGTCAAGTTGATACCCTTCATTCTGGCTTGGCCCTCACAAAGTCTCACTTTGTCCTTCAGCAGAGTTAACAACTGGTACTTCATAAGGCCCTCGAACAATATGTGGCCTACCATGACGTCCCGTACGCCCTCCCTTTCCAGCAACTTTCCTAGCTCCAGCCATTCGTATTCTATAAGGAAAACACAAACATCATCACTCAAGGAACTATTTAGTACAGGGATATTAATGATAACAGGTGATAATAGTGGCCAGCTGTGATTAGCTGATCACGTTACTTTCTGTGTCCTATACACTTCCCTTTATGAGTCTATTTGTGCTAAGTTCTTCTTTTATACAGCTGATCAAT